>NW_027153361.1:17337-152894 GCF_002600585.1 Cystoisospora suis
TCTGGCTAGACTTTGACTTGTTAGCTGGAGTCTTGCGACACTGTAGGATCAAGCAATTAAAGTATCCGATTGCAATTCACGGAAGAAAAAATTGTGCTGTCTAACCCACCGACTACAATCTTGCATGCATAACTTTCCCGGATTCGTCAGTTGAGACCCAGCACTGCAGACACCTCATCACTACTTCCAAACTCGGATGTCAGCAAGGTGGGTGCACGCGGCTACGGTTCACTGGAGAACCTTGGCCATTCTGGAGGCACCTAGAACGAGCGAGGCGAGGTCTGGGGCGGACGTCGCGGTGACAGTTCCATACCGTGGCCGCTCTTCAGACGTCAACTTCGTCCATTGTCATGAAGGCATTGATGGTCTCTTCAAACTTATCGACGTTGATGAAAGCTGTCGTCAGTGGGGCGCTAAAGAACCGGCTGTCACCTCCAAGAGCGAAATCGGGAACCATTCCGGGATCCGATGATACATGATGGCGGAGGAGCTGTGTCGCCGAAGCCTACGGCATCGCAGAAAGCAGAGATGTCGCAATGGCAAAAGTACAAGCACCTGGCTGGCCTCTGCACGACCGATGCCCGTTTTCCGCAGGTACCAGCTTGAGACAGACCTTCGAGTAAGGAAAAATGTTTGGCACCTGGGACGGCCCGGCCTGCCATCAATCAGCCCCTTGTTTTGTATAAGACGGCGTGCGTCTAACAACCTGTCCCCAACACCATGGTGCCTGCATCACTAGCTTGTCGGCGTGAGACTTTGCAGGGCGGGACAGCCTTTGTTACTTGCGTGCTTCTGCTAAGCAAGGGACATGTAGACACTAGATCACGAAAATGACTGTCAGCATTAGTTACACTATTTCCCAGCTCGAGTTTACTTTCCTTGCGCACAGTCGGAGACAGAAGAAAGCTCGGATCTCACAACAGCCCGTAGACTGTTCAACAGAGCTCACCCGTTACATACGGTTGAGGAATCATGCGGTACAAGTTGCTGTCCGTGACGCTCAACTTATGGTACTCTAGTGGTTGGCCACCCAATGTCCGACCCCACTGTGGCGCAAACCACTGCTCCAAGGTCTCCGCGTCAGGCAGTTCCTCTCCCAGAGGTAAGTCGAGGAACCTCAACACAACGTACACGCACAGCGAATAAGACAAAATGGTTACACTACGCTCCGACGCGCGACCGAAGCGCCCCAGGGCCTGCCGCGCTAGACGTGAGAAGACGCTCCGACACTCTTGTTGTAGGTCGCTCCTAGGGGCTACCAGCCTCTGAAACCAGGGCAGAACTCTATGGACCCTCAAAAGTGTCCGGGCATTTGACTCTCATCTGCGGCACCGCGGCAGTTAAAAGGACGGCAGCTCCCTCAGCAGCCACTGTAGTATACTGTTCCGCACTAGAATGACAACGCCCGAGCACAAGCTGTGCAAACCAACTGGGCGCGGAGATTCTGCAGGCCTGCCACGAGGCAGTCCTATAGAAGGGTGGTTCAGAGTCTTCTCTCCGCTTCCCGGGCCTCTGGGGCAATGAAGAGGCGTATGCGGCTGACAATGAAGTGCCCGCGTTGCGTGCGAACATGGCAGACGTAGAATGCAGGCCTACCCGCGATCAACCTTGAGACATATAATAGCCATCACCTTCTCCACGATATCCGGAGGCATGCCACTCCGGACGATGTCAAGCTTCTGGGCTTCCGATTCGTAGCACCAGATTTTCACGCCTGCGCTCTCGAGACACGTTCGTAACCAACGGAACGCTGGTTGCATACAGGAATTCGGCACGGCTACAACCAGTTCTGAAGAAGCCCCACCACACCCCAAGAAGGCGACCATACTGGTCAGGGTTCTTCGCATATGAAAACAAATCTATGGGTAACCCCGGCATCCTTCCCTAAACCACATTAGTAGACACAAACAGTGCAGAAGCAATGGAGGAAAAAGTGGAAGAACTTGGCTGGTCACTTCTGTATGACTACGTGTACATGAAACCACCAGTTTCCGTGCGTACTGCCGGGTGAGCAAGTTATCGACACGTCCGTCTTGTCTATGTACTTCTGTCAGGACAGATTAGGCGCGGAAGCTTGCCAGAAACAGATCGCTCTACGGCTTCGTCTCGCACCTAACCCTTCCCACGCAGCAGTCTCAACTGTGAGTCTCAAAGTGTCACCTTGAAGAGTTAACAGCATTACGATTACCGTTCTCTCCGAGAAAGGCCATGGGACTAACCTGATTTCGAAAAGGCGGAGAGAACTGTATACGCAATGGCCGCGTCACGCCTTGCCTGTAGGTTTTGCAGATCCTTCAGTTCGGCTGCCTTGGAAGCTCCGCGGAGCGAGGGATTACAAAGGATTTGCACGAGGCGCGTGAAGACCAGCTGGCGAAGTCTAGACATGAGAACAATCCACGCCAGGAAAACGTCCAGATACATTAGCTAGTCAGCTACTTCACACGCCATTCGCAAACAGCTGCGAAAGAATCAAAATTCACTAGCGAGACGAATGTGGCAACAACTTGTCAACGACTTCTAGCTAACGCTGTGGGACCTGCACTGACACCCGTGAACAGCCGGAACAGTGACGTGAGCGTGGCCCGGCCCCATTTACGATCTGCACTTACTCGTTAGCTACGTGCCTTTCACACCCGTGAATTTGTTATGTCAGTCCATAGTCACGACCGAGTTGGAAGGTGAAACAAAAGTGACACAGTGAGCCTGGAGAGCCTCCTTGGAGCTCCATGTAATCCCAAGGCACACGCCGAGACACAGCAATGCCCAGACGATGCACCGCATGAGCATGCACACGATTCATAAGAAAGTGAAGCTAGTGTACAAGCCACCAGCGAGATCGTCCCGTCGTGTTGTGCTGGCTAACACGTAAACGAGCATGCTGGCTGACGGGAAGAAGCGATTCTGTCTCCTACGGGCTGGGAGCTTGAGGATGCCAGTAACTTGAGGCTAACGGCTGCACCAGCAATCCCGACCCGAGTATGATTTGTAAATGTCCAGCCTTTCAACTGCCTCGTGGCGCATACTTGTTCATTCTCGGAGCTTGCCGAATGATGGACCAGCGCACGAGTTCCCTTGCAGTTTGTTGTGGCAAGCCGAAGAGCGCATGCAGGCGCCTCCAAAGAGACAATATGCTCCCGCTGTGCAGCAAGACTTCAAGCTGTGGATCACCCCGCTTATATAGCGCGTACAAAGAAGTCAGGTAGTCAGTCCCCAGGTCCACGTCGCCAGACCCTGTGTCGTCGTTTGCGAAACGCCGAGCAAGCAAAAAGGGATCCTTCCCCAGCTTGAGATCTGCTGCTATTCTCTTGACATCCCGGGGAGCTGCAAACAGGGGGGTTGATCACAGATTGTCCCATTGCCAGTACAAGCCAGATCCGTTGTCGCTGTGCTTGTGTGCGTCCTACACATGTGGACTCTCCGAAGCCTCACCCCCGCCCCCCCCCGAAGACAGAATTACACAATGCAAAGAGAGTGACTCTCCTAGTGACATGGAGAAAAAAAAACGAGTTGGTACCACGAGGCCCAAAGCCAGCATGTGATGTAGCAGCAGTAGTGGTACAGGCATGAGAAAGAACAAAAACGACGGGCGTGCATAAGCACCTGACTTGAAGAACCAGGGGCGCTGTGGAGGTGTTCTGTACCAACAGTCGGTGCAGTTTCTGTTGCGCATGACCATCGCACCACTGGCTGGAAGCAGACTACAGTGAGTATCGCGTAGGCAGCGTGTATTTCCTTCTTGGATGTGTTACTCGGGCAAAAAGGACAGAAGGCTAACCAACTGAAGGTGTAAGATGACGACAATCCAGCAAGTCACGAATGTAGATCAGGGACTTGTGATCCAGACTTGTCTACACTTACACAAATTGTTGAGCTATTGCACGGGGACTGGCCACGAAACCCAACGCTCATGTCTGCCGCTCTTCATGGCAACGGACATTTTGGACAGTTACTCTTGCAAGAGGCACAGACGGACAGGCACGTCCATTCCTAAGACATATGGCACGTCCATTTCCTAAAATACAAGGCAAGACGGACGAGGAGATAGCTCAACGGTGTCGCGGGTATGTGGCCATGACCGCATACCACATTATTCGGAGATGTACGTGCACGGCGACGGTCCTGCACAAAACTTGATGGCAGCTCTGCCACTCATTGCTCGTCGACACGCCAGGGCACACATATATATATATACATATATATATATATATACGTCAGCACATGCTCGCAAAAGTACTTGGACACAACTGACAACTCGCTCAAAGGGAGGCCTTAAAAACATGAACCTGTACTGCCTTGCAGCCCGACGTACTATAGCCAGAAAGCAGAATATGAGCATCCATGTTTGAGCCCGTACACAAGACCGCCTAGGTCGATCTGCGCCATTCCGGTCCCTGCCGTACAGACTGACACGAAACAAATGGAAAAAGCTTACCGGTTGTATCGCCCACTGGGCCAGGCCGCGGAGGTGTAGCTGTTGGGAGAATAAGAGACTCCTTAATATATGTGAACCTGTCGCGCCCTGACTCCACAATGAAGTCGACTAGCTGTCCAAGAGTCTTCGACACAAACTTGACGCTTCTCGTCTTGAATTCGGCAAGTTCTGTTGAGTCCTCCTCCACCCGTTGCAAGTCCGCAAGGACCGCTTCGAGCTCTCCTGATACCCGTTATCGGAAAACCACACAACTCGGCGACTACGTGAAGTTTTACTGCAGATGCTAATATTCGTGAGCTTGCCGAGGGCACATCCGTACACGGTTAGAATCGACTACGTGCTTACATAGACCAGTGGCTCCATACGGATAGACTCGTGAACTGCTCTCGGGAAAAGAAGAAAGACATTGGGGGGAAAGCGCTGAGACAACTTTACCCAGACAGAGTGGGAAACGGCCCGTTCCTTCCTGTCAGCAATGCGAGATCAACAACAGCGCTAGATTTCATCACGTGGTGTAAATTCTATTGAGTGGGCAGACGTACTTCAAACACGCCCACGCCAGGCGGGAGAAAAAAAGACCCCGGCGCCAAGAAGAGCCCCGCGGCTGGTCGTCAACCGAACAGAACCACGATGGAGTGGTGTGAACTGCGTAAGCTATTCTCGAAAAAGACACCGTCTGAAACGAGGAGATATCCACTCTTAGTACGTAGACAACGTGTGCCAGCTAGCCAACCGGACTGACGCGAGATGTCCTACATGTGTCGCCACACAGGCGCACATGGACATGTTCCGGAGCTGGGTGTCGTGTATAATAGCTTGGATTACCAATGATGGCAAGAAGAACTAAAGAAGAAACAGAAACAGGAAGGTCTTGAAAATTTGATTCAAGGAGTTCTTCAATCCGTAGAACCTGGGTAACATGTGCGAGGTTGCAGTCGTCGACCACACTTGCTGCGAACGAACGGTGCATATACTTGCTTTGGAGACCCAGACCCGTCTTGCGCAGACGCCTGGTCACGTAGGTCCCCAAATAGTCCTTCCCCAAACCGACGTAGTGAAGGAAGGATGGGTCCGAAGCATTCATCAGACGCAAGTCAAGGGAGCAATGTAGGAAACCCCGGCATTTTGCCAAGTCCAAGCGCTCCGAGAGGGAGGCCACTAAGAAGTCGTACTCCCCTTTCAACATCCACGCCATTTTGACAAGAAAATCGTACACACGAGTAGCGTCGCAAAAACACGCATAGACAGCTGGAAGAGAAGCCAGTGCCGCGTTTGCTGACAAAGAGGAGGTGCCAGGAGAAACAATCTAACAAAAATGAGGGTCTCGTGACTTTCCCTGAGCAAAAAGTTGTCGACGGAGACGATACCACAACCTACCGGCGGAGGGGGGCATCGGCCTCTAGAAGAGACACTTTTCCCTTCTGCCCGATAGCCACGGCAATGTGTCCAATACCACAGACTACACGAGACAGATGGTTTCCTGGTTTCTGAAACTACGAAGACGAAGGACGCCGCTGACACCGGGAAACACCCGACGGTACGGAGGACGGCCTTCCCGTCTCCACCCCGTACTCCCACGAGCCAGGGCACTGTCGACCTACAAGAGTAGACCACCGCGAAACAGAAAACTCGATAAAACTGACCCTATGACTGCTTGTAATGCTTGCATACTAGCGACCGTCCGTTAGCACGAATACACAAGGGACACGACACGCAACGACCTGCCTGCTGTTCGCACGGGCGACCTGCGAGCTGTGTGACAAGACGACGACGGACGAGGCCTGCTGCACCTGAACTGGAAGGCGAAAAACTGGAGTTCAAACAGTTCCCAGGGTAAAAAGTTGAGACGTGATTTCGATGAGCGCATAGGGAAGACCGTACAACGGCTGTCCGTCTCTCAATCGACGCTGCGCCGCCGCTGTATTTTTCGGAGAGGAGCCATACCTGAATAAGACCAGGCCTGCTCGGAGAAAAAACTTCCCAGTTTACTAGAAAAAAGATGCTCCGCTGGACGGCCAGGACAAGGCTTTGGTGGCCAGCCCCCGGAGGCCTCTTCTGTACAGAAGAGGTGTACGCTCATGAATCGACTTGACCCAGCTAGCTCCCATGCAATGTAGTTTCGGCTAGCTGGGAATTGTTTCGAGTGATCGGCCGTCCCACACGGCGGGAGTCGCAGTCCACAATGGGGGGCGTTGCTGGCGTCAAACGATGATGGTGCCGTCGCCCTCCAGCCAGCCTATAACAGGCCACTGGCTGTGTTAAACTGCGATGCAGCTTGGTCCGGGCGTCTGCGCTTTTCTGCGGGCTCATAAGGTGCCATGTGTCAGATGTTGCTGCCCAACGGAACAACGTATCTCAAAGCCCACTCTTACAGACCCGGTGCTCGGCCCATATGGCTGTGGTGGTAGGGCGACGGGAAACTTAACACCTCTGTCCCCGACTCCAAATGCTTGGAGCGTGTCATAAGCGAGGAAGCTCACCGTCACTTTACTTATCTCGTCGTCTGCAGCGGTCCCGGACAAACACGGCTGGACAGCGGTCTCACTGCTCTGCCGCGGTACCTGGTTCTCTCTAGGAGAATAGTGTTGCTCGGGTGCGTTTCGAGTGGCGCTCCTGTTGGCGGAGGCACGGGATGTGCTCCGCGGTTGGTGGCCTCTCGTTGACCCGGACGCTCCGCCGCCGACTGCGGGAGCTGGGAGAGAGCAGTTTGACGCTCCTGGCCCTATCCGGGTCAGGAGTATCAAGCTAAGCAGTCGACGTTCACTCAAAAGCGTCCTGCCCTGCTGATTGAGCACACGGGGCTCGCAAACTATAGTGCAGCTTCTGGTGGCTCGTTCTGATTACGCTTAACAGGGGCTGCTCGTGCTGGCGCATCTGAACCTCCGTCGTGGCGTATAACCGTCGGCCAGGACAGGCGCGACCGGGACACAGCTCCTCAGCAGCAGCGACGGTAGAGGAGTCCGCGGGCTCTCTTCAGTGTCGCACCGACTGCCTTTCTTTGTCGGCGTCGTCACCCGGTACTACACCTTCCCTGTCATCCTTCGCGTAGCCCGGCGACGAGACAGAGTGTGCAGCTCGAGGGGAGATAGTAGGCTAAACATTCAGCCAAGCCAGGCAGCACGATTCTCTGTCCCGTGGCCTCCACAGAATGCCCGGCGGCAAGCTAGCCTGCAGTTCTGCTGACGCGTGGAGCTGCTACCCAGTCCAGTCTTCGCACTGTCTTAGGTACAAGCTTTTTCACGGGGGGCCTGCGCCGAGAGGACATCTCGCACTACTCTTCACTGGCCTGGGTTCCTTTGTCACGACAAATGTACGGCAAGAGTCGTGAAACTGCCGCTACCATGAATGACCCACCACCCGGAGGACTTCGAAGTTGTCGGAAGAGGACAAGAAACTCACAGCCATCGCCCCGAGGACTGCCAAATGTGAAAGACTGAAAAGCTGCTAAGAAGCCTGAGTCAGCTCTACTAGGAGAACTACGGACAGGGCGCTCAGCGCAAAAGTCACCTGGTCCTCTTTTGGCTGCCGGAGAACTGAGCTGACAGCTACGTTCGAAACGCCGCGGTCTGGAGACGGGTGGAGGGGCTGGGTAGATTAGGACTAGGCCTATTCGCCAGAACGACTAGGAAGGACTCGAGTTGCAGCACAAGGAGGGTTTGACCTCGGGTTCGCTCAATTTTTATGTGCCACACGTGCTTGAGAAGAAGGAAGATTGCACTGGTAAGTCTTGGAGTACCAACGTTAATACATCCGTGGAAGAATTTATCCACAGGGGCGGCACCATTCTGCCTGGTGTGGTTGATTGTTCCTTTCCGTGTTTTCTCAGCCTCGTGGTTGTCGGTGCCCTGGTTTCTTTACATCGTGCTCTCCCTACCGCCGCTGTCCTGTCTGAGGTGGGGGGTGTCGGGCTCTGCAGCCGTCAAGCCTGTCCTCCTCACCGGGAACGCGATGAGATCAGTTGCGTACTCCCTTGGAATTCGGTCTTTATGGGCAAGGTGCAGCTGCTGCACCATGGCTCCCGTAGGCGAGTTGGCCATCACGGGGCTTGCGAAGAGACCCATGGTCATCTCAGATTACAGAGAAGCTTAGACCCAGTGTGGTCTTCCTGCAAGACTTTCCCGTGCGGCAAGCGCCCGTAGAAATAACGACCTGCCTTGTGAAGCTGCAATGGGATAAGCTCCCTACGCGCGCCTCAGTGCCGCTGTCCAAGACTGGGTCACCTGCAGTGGTGCTTCCGCCCGGTTCTGACGGGCCTCCGGTGTGTGTTGCGAAGGCTGGCGCGGCGGCAAGGCAGCCCGGCAGTCTCTTGCGCGGGAAGTGCTGCTGCTACTAGCTCGGCACTGGCCCCCGAAAACGCAAACGGCTCCACGCGCAGGGTAGCAAGGAGTGATTACAGAACAGTCGCGTCTCTTAACTTCTTTTTCGACTCGGCTTTCGAGGAAATAACTAGTGCTTTGTGACAGTACCCCGTCGTGTAGCTCCCAGTTCCGAGCCTCACAGCTGTTGATACCATTCTTTGCGTACCACACCGGCCGGCACGCGGCGCCCGCTCCAGTGGCAGCAGCGACAGCACTCGAACGCTTTTTATAAACACCCCCAGGGGGCGGCTCTCCTTTCGCCTGGAGAAGGCTCGTCGTCCAGCATATTACTCTTCTACGTTTTCTAGCCCTGCCGGTTTTTTCATTGGCTTGCCTAGTATACAATGACACCCACAGTGTACGTACACTTCAGTCGTTTTGCTCCTCGCTTGTCTGCGATCCTCTGCGCCCGAGCAGCCTCCGGACCCAGAGGAAGGCACCTCCTTCTGTATCTTTTCGTCGTTCCGATGTGCTGTCGGCTAATTCTTCGTGTTATCAGGTGGATGGGGCTCATCCTGACGTCTTAAACTCGTCAAGGGCATTTTCCCGAGCTGGCGTGCACCCGAACATTTCCGCCCCAAACTGAACAGCGACAGGGGGCCGGGAGGAGCCGGCTATTCCTGCCGGGCTCGCCTGGTTTCCTTCTTTAGTGACGCTAGCCAAAAGGTCTTTTTTTTGGACCAAGGGGCGTGTCAGACCGCTTACCAGTCTAGGAAGGCCGGCTTACTAGATTGTTAGCACCGGGGGACCCATCGCGTGACCTCGCGGCTACTTGGGAGGGACTTGGCCCTGTACATGCTGTGATGCTGTCGCTGTTCTGGTCACCAAGCTCGTCTAACTGCACGCGTTTCGCACAAAGGAACGGTTGAGGACGGCACGCGTTCGGAGGCTATCGGCACACTTCGATAGAGACGATGCTGTTCCTTTCCCTGGGCACAGTCGGAAGGGAGAGTTGTCCTCACCCCCTCTACCTGTTCCGTACTCACTCGGTCCTCTATGCAGACGCAGCATATAAGGTCTGCACCATGTTTGTTGGCCCGACGTGACAGGAGGGTGGGCGGACCAGGATCTTGACGTTTCTGTGTATTGTGACAGTGAACTATATCGCCGCGGCATGTACATGTCTCAGCAGAAAGGGTGTAGGGTTCTCCGACTCCCCTGATCGCAAACGGAAAACGCGGGACTTTCCGTCTATGACGGACTGCCTCACCTGTCCGTACTGGTCCGTGTCCGCTGAACAGGAATCACCATACAGTGTTGCTGTCTTGTTTTTCTCGCGTCGCGGCTGACCTGCGACGACACCAATTTAGGGCGGAGGTCTTCCTCTGGAGGATGTTTAAGAGGAAAGGCAGGAAGAGTAAACATGCGGTGTTCGCACTGGAAAGAGACAACTCTCCCGAAGAGGCGCCGTCTTTCTTCCTTGCGTCCGGGAACCAGTACAGGTGCCCAGGTTCCTGTGAACCCGCGACTCACTCTTCTCGGTGTCCTCTTTTTTCTTCCGTGGTTGTATCTAAGGAGAAAAGGAACAGAGGTCCGAAGTGCAATTGCCTAGGCGGCCTCGCTTACTCAGACTCGGGAGGCTCTTTCAGTCCCCGCCTTCTTCAGGTCGTCTCGGTGCGGCCCCGATGGGCACGTCGAGTACATCCAAGTTCCACGAGTTCCGAGTTGTTGAAGAAAGGGGCTCATGCTCAGCCGCATCGGCTTTCACTTCCGGTTCGCCCACTGGGAACTTCGATGCGTCCTCACCTCTTTCCTTGTCCTCACCGTCTCCGAGTTGTCTATTCTCTAGAACCCCACTGTTAGGCTGGCACTGGGGTCGTACTTCGTCTGTGTTGCCGCCGCCTACTCCTTGTGAACCAGCCGGGAAGGAAGATACTTCGAACTTAGCGCGGTCCTTTTCCTGGTCAAAAGGGGGAGACAAGAGATTGGATTGCTTGTTAATGGAGTCAACACCTTGTGAAGGATCTGACATTCCTAATAGCCGAATGAGCGTTCTTCGGAGCGACAGTTTTCCGCGCTCTTCTGTGTTCCCTTCCTCGTCTTCTCGTCATCCCCTTGGTCCCTCTGGTTGTTCTCTCTCAGCCATAAAGGCGACAGAGAAAAACCCCTCCAGCAGAGAAACGCCCTGGAGAGTCTCTTCTGTGAGCTCTCCGTGTCTTCCCTTTCCTGTGTCCTCGTGTAACTTGTCGCCCTCGTCGTCGGCCACCCCCGCGGCGGCGACATCTTCATTCCGACGAGAACGTGCTCTCGACAAAGTATCCAGTAGTGTCGCCCTCTCCCCCGACTGCTCTGGTTCTGTCTCAGTAGCGTCCTCGTTTGAGCCTCCTTCTTTTTCCCATGAGGAATTTTCTCGGGCTCGTGAAGGTCGGCAGGCAGGCTTCGCCACTAGCGTCGATGGCATCTTGTCTAGACAACACCCCAGAGAGACTGTAGAATGGAGCTCTCCAGCATGTGGCTCTGCTTGTATATGGCCTCCTTCTTCGCCTTCAGAGTCAATAGGGGGTGAAGAAGGTGTTTCGGACACGTGCCAAACTGTATGCGCATCATCGCGTGTCTTAAGGAAACAAGGACACAGTGAAGTAGCGAACTCGGGAGGAGCACCAGAGATGCAGGAAATCTCGGAAGGATGCGTTGTGATGGGGAAGGAGGGGAGGACTGACCATGGGGCGGCTGGTTGTCTTCCTAGATCGTCCTGGCAAGCGGAGAGTGGTGCCTACCGCAGTGCAGTTCATGATCCCCATAGCGAAATCACAGCCTGGGCTAAACCGTCGACGTCTCCGGAATGCGTTCCCGCGAGGGAGGCAGATGCACGCGAACCACGTGCCTCACCATCCGCTTCGCCTCAGTCATCGCCACCACCGCCACCGTCGCCGCCTCCTCCAGCTCCTCTCGCTTCCCTTCCAGAGCTAGCTACACTTTTTACTTCCACTCCAGAAGAGTGCTTTTTCTTCGAGACGTCGCCCGCAACAGCGGACTTGAGTGCTGCTACCCTGTTGCCCGGATCGGCGTTTCTTGAGCGTGACTTTCTATGGCCTGTCACACTCACTATCCCTTGTGTTGTCTCTTTCCTCTTTTCTCTGTTCACCGGAGACCCTCGGTTGGGTCTCCTGACTCCGCAGGCCAAATTTATGGCGTGGCGTTCCCTTATGTTCCTTTCGGAACTGCATGACGCTAAAGGCTCGACTGGGATCTCCGCTGCGCAGAACACTGCTGATTCTTCTACTCTCTATCTGGGCCGGGGGGGGTATCGGGCAGCCGCCGCAAGAGGCCCATTCTATCGCGGTCCGACTGGAGGAATTCCGGGTTACTTCCTGGGTCAGTCTCAGGAGTGTGTGGCAACTTCGAAAGGAAAAAGATCCGTCCGTCATGCCTTGATTGGAGACCGGTCCTCTTCCGCTTCAAGCAGTAGCACCAGCCTCCAGGCTAGTGGCGCTGCTTCTCAACATCACACCACTGGTGGAGGGGTCGATCGTACCGCAACTTCTGGTGTATGTACCGTCGGGACAAGTCCGGTCCCATCCGGTGGTGGGTCAGGGGGAAGTACAAGCACGACACCAACGCAACTGCAGACACATGGGAATGTCCAAGGGAAGGGCCAAGTGCCAAGAAGCTCAGTGGGTCCGAGTAGCAGCCTGGGCCATGCCAGGTTCCAGCGGGGTGACGTCAACCCTGCAGACAGCGGGATCGTGGCTGCTTCCAGCGCCGCGGCCGGGGCCGGTTCTTGCCTGGATCCCTCGACTTTCGCAGTCTTCAAAATTCCCACTCCGTCATTGCCAGGTGTACCTGATAGTTCTTGGGGATGTAACGATGCTGAGGCAGAAAGGGCAGCACTGGAGCTTTGGGAGGCATCGAAGCGTGCCATAGGAACTCCCTCAATGCCTTTGACTGGTGCGCCTGTATCAAAGAAAGCGAGGACTGCGGCGGTGACCCCGACATTATCTGAAGGGTCCTCTGCTGGTGATACTTCTTCGCACGGGGGAGATTCTGAGCTTGTCCCATCTTCTGCTAGCACATCGGCAGAGATGCACCCGACAGTCAAGCGAGATGTAGCAGCTAAGCAAAGCGGAAATTCTTCTCGAAGTCTAACAATAGTCACAGATAAAGCAGAAGGGATAGCGGAGATGCCGAAGGCAGAAGGTGAAGGAGAGGGGGATGAGACAAGACGAGAGGATGGGGACAGGGATGCAGAATTTGGGGAGACATGTGAAACAGAATCGAAAAGTTTTCGGCGAGGTGTCGAAGGTGGGAACGACCATACCGAAGCCAATACAGAGACCTCAAAACAGGAGAAGAGTACGCCGTCTTCCTGTTCTGCTTCATCGAAGTCTTCTCCTTCCTCTGCGTCCTCTGACCGAGTGTCACGCTCTGTCTCTGGTGACGCGATAGATGACGTTACAGCCGATGGAGTTGTTGCAGAGAGCGCTGCAGGGGGAAAAGAAGTGAAAGGCAAGACAGGTTATGTGGGAGAAGAGGAAGATCAACAGATTGTCGGGTATGAAGAGAATTTCCCAAGATTTGTCTGTGGTAGTATAGACCGGCGTTGGGCTCTTCAGCATCGCAGTCTTCGCATCCCACTAGATAGAGATACAGGAACGAGGTCCAGTCGAAACAGCCCTGGAGGAAGCTCTACACGTTCAGGGTTGTCGAGAGCTAGCGCAGACTCAAATACTCGATGGTCAGCAGACGGGAACCTCGGTATTGAGTTACAGTTCGAGGAGATTAAATACAAAGCGGCCAAAAAGATGTGGCCTGTACGCATGCCGCAGCTTCCCGAGAGACTCACACCGGGTAAGCAATGGCTTCTAGGCATGGGCATCAGGAGTGAGTTGGTTTGGTCTCAATGTCAAATATCTGGCTCTGTGAGGTAGACACAGATGCTTGTTCTTTTGCGCTCATATCTGACTTGAACATCTGTCAGTTTGGGGGACGGTCCGGTCAGTTTGCTGCTTAGATACGAAGAGTACGTATGCGGGTGTGTCCCGGGTATAATGAAGTGGCAGGCGCAGGTTACAGGTGCTGCAGGTCGATTGCGTCCATTCTATAGGATCGTTTTTGAGGAGACTCCACATGTGCGGGTGGTAGGCTGTTGTTTGTATTGATAGACTTCTGTATTCATAGTTTCATTATATGGTGTTCTACAAACGGAGATAGATATTCTGATAGGTGACTTCCCAGGTGCTGTTCTGTTGACTTTGTTCACGAGTCGTATGAGGTACGTGAAAGCTTGTGAAGTCTGATTCGCTTTAGTCTGGATGCCTGCAATCAGTGACTCCTGTCTAGCCTTATAAAATGAATATGCTTTGTATTCCTTCTCCTGAATATACCGCCGGCCACCGCGGAACCCAGGTGGGATGATAGGGGGTTTTTCTCTGTGTGAAGAGGATTCTACCGTGAAGTTTTGTCAGAGATTAGAGAGAGCTCTACCTTGGTTTCCTCACCAGTCTCATAAACAGCCTAGCCGCGTATCACAAGTGATAAATGGTCTCCGTGAAGGGACGGGCGTTTGTTTATTTCACCAGGACGAGAAAACTCCTGGAATTCTCGGAAGAGAATGGTGTGGGATTTTCTCGTCATCAGGTATGAGAGTACAAGTAGCCTGCTCCTTGACTAGAACTGCTGAGCGCGATGACCGGGACCATCGGCCCAGCGCTCCCGGCAGTGCAGAAGGGGAAGGAGGTCGAATTGTCTGGAGAGACGGAGAAGTCACGAGAGTTCTACCAAATTCTGGAGAG
Source organism: Cystoisospora suis (assembly GCF_002600585.1). Classification (NCBI taxonomy): domain Eukaryota; phylum Apicomplexa; class Conoidasida; order Eucoccidiorida; family Sarcocystidae; genus Cystoisospora; species Cystoisospora suis. Next base: position 31,860 of record NW_027153361.1, read on the forward strand.
ATATACGTCCGTGTGCAGTCGTCACATGAGGTCTTCAAGGTAAGGCGGAGGAATCATCCTTCTGGCTGGTTGACAGGTGTCTGCCTGACATGCGTCTCTAGCGCAAGCCCGGGAGATTTCAAGATCAGCTTCGGTGTCTACTATGGTGTACTCACGGATGCTTGATCTAGTTTTCATCTTCGTGGAAAGGGGGCAGAAAATGAACCAGAGGTCGGAGGTGGAGAGTGATGTCGTCCGGCACTGTCCAGATTTGTCTTGGTGTTTAGAGAGGTTCTGGGTTCCCCTGGCAGTGTAGTTTCTGTGTCCCTCGGTAGCATCTCGGCCATATGTGCGGTTCTTCGATAGTATACTTTCCAAATACTCTCGCGTCGGCTTTTGTGTCTTGAGATCTGACGTGATCCGCGCTTCTCTCGATCGAAGGGCAGCTGCTTTGACTTCTATGACCAATGACGGGGCACTCTCTATCTTCTTGCTAAACATATATGGTCTTAGGTTGAGGGTGAGGAAGCAGTAATGACAGGGTGAAGTACTCTATCTCGCCTTTATTTTCTCCATCCTTTGTCATTCATTTTCTCCTTCTTATGCCAGAGCGTGAAGCATTCAGTGAAGGACTTTGTACCTCCCATGGTGCCGATTTGCCGGCCCCGCGAGCACCTGTGGCGTTTACGTCCTCATCTAGCGGAGCCGAGAAGAGATATTTATCCAGGAGCGTGTATTTCGATGAGCGTGTCAACAACTACTTCGACTAAGCCTATGTCCCACGTTGATGCGGTGGTACATCAAGTCTTTTTCTCAGCTGAAGAGGCGAAGCCATGTAGGCAACGGTGTGCTGCTTCTATGAGTACGAAGACAGGCGGTGGTGTCTCAGATGGCCGGCAAAGGGGAGAAACGAATGGTAGTGGGGTTGGAACTCCACCCGGAAAGAGTAGTGATGGTAGGGGTCGAACAACGATGGTATCGAGTACTCCAAGTAGTCAGCAGAGTAGTAGTAGCAGAAGTAGCGTGACAAGTTCGTGTCGGGCGGATGATCCCGGTCCTCCTCAGTTCAGTCCAAGAGCTCCCCGGACTGGGAAGCACTGGCGTAAAACACCGATGAACACCGATGGAGGTGATGTCCCAAGTACGGGGAAAGCCTCACCTACTAAAGGGGAGAGTCAAGCGGCCCAAAGGCATCAACGGTTTGTTCTCCGGTCTGCAAGTGCTCAGAGTCGCGAGAATAACACCAATCGTCTACAGGATAAGAGAGGAGAAAAAGGGATGAACGGAGGAAAGGGGATGATGAAGCCCGGCATTGCGGCAAATGAAGCCACGGGATCTGATTTTATTTCCGGGACAGGCAGTGACTCGACGGAAGGGCTAGACGAGGGTCTAGAAGGGACGGTGACCAGCAGAAGTGGCGGAGACTCCAGATCGTCTTTGGTTACTGCTGAATCGCTTGTTCATCCTTTGGAAGGTCTTCGTAATTTAGAGGGAAGAGCGGTTGTAGAGGCTCATGTGTTAGTGTTCCAAAATGATACATTGACGGAGGAAGTCATTCGCCTAAGCGGTAGAAGGATCTACAAGTTACCATATGATTTGCATGCACACTTTGATGAGAATGCAAAGGACCCTAGTAGACACGTTCCCGATCATTTGTTGCTCAACGTTGGGGGAGGACAGCAAACTGACGAAGAGAACGTACACATCCCTAGCTCTCCCGCGCCGTGTAGTACTCCTTCAAGCGAAGCCGGAACTGAAACAAGGGGAGTGAATTGTTCGCCTTCTCCTAGAGGGCTTCGGGAATGTCGGAGGCCTAGTAGCGCGGACAGTTCAACGAGTAGAGGAGAAGATCGGCGGGTTGGTCCTCTCCGGTCTGTGTGTTCTTCTCCTTGTAGCACTGACGCAGTCAAACGGCTCGATGACTTTCCCCGGGCCACTGCGCAATCAGCTGCTTTTATGTGGGTGGTTCCTAGAGCTCTTGGTCACGAGGTTGCGTTCACAGCTAAAGGCCGAACACGTACATTCAGTTCAGATTACTACTTTCCATCCCAGGTTCCATCAGTTCACGCAGGTTCACAATCCTCAAAAGAAGGACCTGGCGGGCACTCCCAGCAGGCTCCGCCGTCATCTGCAACTGGGAATACACTAGATCCAAGTCGATGGGACACCCGAACGAAGGATAGAGCAAAAGACTGGACAGACTACCCACCCTTTGTGCTCTGTTGCTTTCGATTTATACCGGAGTTGAAGTACCATGAGCAATGCAGTCAGCTTGTCCGGTATCTCCAACCGGAGTTTGATGTTTCAGCACAGGCTAGATCCGTGTGGCGACTGAAATTTCCTACATATAAACAGGGTCCACAAGGAGGCCTCGTATTTCCGCATCCATCAGACTCTGCGATTGCTGGTGTCCCTATGGAGCGTCGGGGCCGGGGAGAAAGAGAGAAAAGATGTGTCTCTCCCGCTGTCGGATCTGGTGACTCGAGAAGAAGCAGTGATGAGATAAGTGGGCTGAAGCCTTCCTCTGAGATGACCCGACACGAACGAAGCGGGGGAGCGGCGGAACAGAATAACGGGAAAGGAGATGTACGAGGAGGGGCTGAGAGGATAAAAAAGAAAGGTAAAGAGCAGGAACGGGATGTGGCAGTATTGCAAGAACCGATTCTCCAGACAAAGGAAAATCAGACTGCAGCGGCGATAGGAGATGAGGGTGAGAAGCCGATGGCTGGGGAAGGCGGACTACGAAGCATAGAAGATGAAGCCTCGAGCACAAAAAGAGAACCAGAGGGAGGAGTCAGGAGAAAGCACGACCAAGAACTCAAACCAACAGAGGGACGCACTCAAGAGGATATAGATTCTACAACCGCCAATGATGATGCGCCGCGTGTCAACGCCGGCAACAACAGTGAAGGTAGTCAGGAACACTTGGCTGAGTCAGCCCGGGAATCATCCAGCGGACACCAGCGACAAGGGTGCACAGCAGGTGGAAACGACGCTTCGCCTTGCACACTTCCCCCAGAGGACGGAAGAGAGACTACGCATGGCGCTCTCCTTTGCCCTTCTACGTCAAGTGGCGGGGTAGTGACTGCACTGACTGGGGCGTTAGTCGAGATGAGAGGAGATCTCACCGTGACAAAGAAACGTGGTCGCGTTGAGTCTCAAGAAGAGGGGCACGCGCACCACTCGGAAGATGGGATGAGTGAGACAGCAGGGAAAGGTCCAAGCGGCAAGGAGGCAGTACTACTGGAGTGCCGTGACGAGAAACGCACGAAACTTGGAGATCTTAGGACGAAACTCGAACCGCGCGGCGACGGCCTGGCCTCAGAGCCGAGTGTCCGTGTGTCCAACAAGGTCGTGCTGAAGCGTGAAGAATATGGAAACGTAGTTCCTCAAGGTCCCAAGGAGGAAACTTATGGCGCTGTCGGCTTTTCAGGGAGTTCGAAAGAAATTTCAGAAGCTGTTGTTTCTGATGAGGCGACTAGAGACAGCACTGTTGAGACCTGCAGCAATACACGTGGGAGAGAGAGACAGAATGACGCCGGGGGATCGGGAAGTGAGAACAGTAGACAACCACCATCGGATACTAATTTTGACCGGCGCCTTAAACTAGGGCCTGAACCTGCCGTGGACGGTGAAGGCAGCTGTGGGCTCAGGGTGAACGAAGTAGGCGGAGAGGAGGCAAGTAATAATCAGTTTTTCTCAAGCTTACCTAAGCAGTGGACCTTGAAGGAGCTCAAGGAACGCTTGCATCGCTTTTGGCAGAACGAACGTGCTCGCCGCGAGGAGCTTATGAGTGACTATCTGGACTGTCCTTTCACAGAGCAGGAGACAGTGGGGGAGCTGCTCCTGAGAAGAGCAGCATTTCGCTGCGCTTCACGGACAGGCGCTGACGGAATCAGCGAGAGGGGAGAGAGGGCGGGGAGAATTGAAGCTCGGCAGCTAACAGACATCAACACTCGTATGTCGATCTCCACAGATCTAGATATTCCTGGCATGCGTCTTGCACCGTTGGAATTCACCAAGAAGCGAAAGAAGGAAGGAAAGGCAGCCGCCGGCTTGCAGCGAGGACCGGCGTTTTCGGTTTCAGGAGCAGAGCGGGGAGGCGCTGAGCCGTTATCACCTTCTGATTCCTTCTTGGCGATAGATCCTTGGGAATCCAAGGATGCGGACCAACCGGTATGCCGAGGTTCTTCAACCTTAGGTGGAGAGGGAGGAGACGACAAAACGCAACCTGGAGAGAGCGGCGCATTGAGCAGCAAGTTATCCTTGTCCGATGTTGCTCGGTTTCTCTTGATGCAACAGCCTTCTCACAAGCGAGCACCTTTCCCGTCAAACGGCACGTCTTCCTCTTCTCCTTTGTATGCGTTTCCTGAAGCCAGTCAAGATAATCGCGATTGTACAAGTGTTTCTCTCACGTCTCAATCGAATGATGAGAAGATTTCCACAGGAATAACATCGCAGAGAAAAGCTACGCCGCTATCAGTATCAGAAAGTGAACGGGACAAACGTTTGACGCTCCGTCCATTTTCGACGTTTCCATCGGCTAGGGATTCACTGGGTACAGTCTTATCCATGTCTGATAGTCAACCAGATACAGGGAAGAAGCGAAACGTATCTTCCTCGGTGGGACGCTGTTTACGTGATCAGCCGGCTCAGGCCAAAGAGCGAGCAGCCTCATCTGTCGTAGGTTCGTACGTGCGTCCTCATGAATCGTCGTCGTTACCGAGCAATAGGTACCCAGGTAGCAGTGGGGGTGATCCAAGTAATGGCAGTATGGAGTTCACCAGTTCTGTCATAGCCGACAGTACAGGAGAAGTGGGTTTTTCAAGTTGTTTTCCGAGTGGCCAAATAGAAAGTACGACTTCTGTTTCACGGTGTAATACTTTCCGGAAACGGAGGTCACCCTCCTGGTCGGTTTTTGATATTGCCGAGCATTGTGGGAGGCGGCGCAGTGGGAATGAGGGAGACGCGTCGGCAGCGGAGTGTCCCTATCTTGTGCCCGACGAAGGAGAGACTAGCAGCTTCAGTCATCGGGGCCAGGTAATGTCATCTGATACCTTGTCAGTCTCACCAGACAACCGTGATAGAGGTGGAAGAAAACGCCGGGCAGAAAGAGGGGAAATCGCAGGAAACTCAGTAGAAGGTCAGTTTGTTTTGAATGAGAAAACCGGAGGAGGGTTCAGGAAGTTCCCAGACCCACTCGACAGAAGCAACAAAGAGAGTACCCGCGTCAACGAACGTGACGACGGAGAATCAGGGGGTATGCGGGGTTACAATAAGAAAAGCGATGTATGGGTAAAGCAGTTCGAGTCAAGGGAGGTGGAGGGACGGAAAGATGAAGACGAGGAGAGGCAGTCGATGCCCAGTTGCCGGGGGGGTCAGAGCTGGAATTATAGTAGCGGCTGGAGAATGTTTGGAAGGGAGGGAGGCCGGGAATCACCTCGATTGATGCCGGAGCGGAGCCAGAGCTCCTGGAGAAAAACCCTAGATAGGGGCGAGGAAAATAGAGCGGCAGACGGCGCCCGTGGAGCTAACAATGTGGACTTGGAAGGGCATGCATCAAGGACAGATTTCCTCTGGTCGCCTGTAACAGATGAAGAACCTTGTAAAGAGAGAGCGGCGTTGATCACTTCTCTTAGCCCTGTGGAAAGTGTGGCGGCGTGCCAGACTCAGCCTTTTGATAAACGAGGGCATCCGGTTCCGGGATCAAGTGCTGCAAGCCCAATGGAAGTAGAGATTACCTCCGGATGGCGGCAGTTGGAAGGGGAACAAGAGGCCGCATCAGCCCCGTCGGACTCGCGCTGCGTGGTAGGCGAAAGAGGAAAGGGGAACGAGACTGGTCGTGAAGGTGTCTCGGCGAAGGGAGAGGCCTTGGGAAGGCTTGAGTGTAAGAGAACGGTAGAGAAGAGCACAACAAGGAGAGGTGACTTTCATTCTCTCGTGACGCTTCCAGTTTTCAGAGAAACAGGATCGAGTCACGAGATGCAACTGAGTGGAGATGAATGTCCCGCTGCCCTTTCATACAGTGAAGGTACGTCCTCACGTATGCCTGGTTTTGTTGAGAAAGATAGTGAGCTCGAAGGTGGCTTTCGGGATGCTCCTTTGTCTGATCCCTGTCTCTTATCTTCCGCAAGCAGGTCAGGTATCGGGCGGACTGACCAGTCTTTCTCTCTGAGCTCGTTGTTGTCAGGCCGAGATATGTCACAGCATAGATTAGTACGCCCTTGTTCCAACGCGGCGTCAGGCATGAGTAAAGATAGAGAAACACACGGCTCAAGCGAAACGGCATCTTCCTTTCTCGCAGGGAGTTCAAGAAATGAGACCAGTGCAGAGTCTGCTGCAGACCGTAGAGAACGCAGTGGAACTTGCTCTTCCAGCAGACAAGGGGAGAAAGAGAGCGGCACAGCGGCGTGCGCTGTCTCCAGTGTGTCGTCGCGAAGAACCTCCGTGACTGGTACCGACATGCGTCCGGCGGGAGGTAGCGTGAGAAGCGTGGAGTTTCCTGTCCCCTCCGGTGACTCGAGTAGTCTAAAATCTCAAATCGAGCCGGATGCCCTGCCATACTTCACAAGGTCTCGCCGTCGGCCCAAGAGCACTGGCTCACCTAGTGAGTGCGCAAGTGAGAAAAGTGTCACGCCTGCTGAGCTCGGTGAGAATGCGGACGCGCAGCCTGAATGTGATGATCCTGGCTCTCCTCCCCGTAGTGAGAGACGTAGCAGCACTGGTGCGGCGTCCCCTGTCGAGATATCTTCCAGCAGCTCGGTACCTGGAAGTCGTGGAGACAGTAGCAGTAAGACGAGCGGGGGGAAAGGCACATGGGAAGACAGCGTGGAAAACAATTGTGTCGTTGACACAGGAGGGGGAAGAGAACAACAGCCTGATACGGAAGGTGTAGTCCGAGCTTCCTTCACACGAAGAGGACTGCGGTCGGGACACCTGGGCATCAGTGATGGATTTAGGAGCCCAGGTGTAGACATGCACTCGAGGTTGAGTGATTTCGGAGAGCCGATTTCCTCTCGCCGGCTGCCCTCTGTTCAACTGAGGGGTGCTTCGTCGCAGCAGATCTCGGAGAGTCGATCTCAGTCGCAACAGGCTTGCAGAAAGCCAGTCCTGACACAAAGGCCAAGTTCTCCTGCGTCGAGGCGTCATGTAAAAAAAAAGCTTGGAGGTTCTAGAGATGTCTTTAGTTGTCCGGCGGACACAGCTGCACAGGGCATGTCTTTGTGGAAGGAGGACGCGGGAGAAAATGAAGGGGCGTTAGTTCTCAATAAGCGACCGCGGCGAGCCGCCGCAGAAGGCGCAGCCCGGCTATGGGCCGAAGAGCGGCGGGCCGAAGGTCTAGGTGCGAGTGATGAAAGCAACTCTGAACAGGCTGGTGATTATGTGAGGGGATCTGCCACAGGAAGAAGAGGAGAGAGCGATGAAGACTTCGCTGCATAGGGAGGACTTACAGGTCAGGTGTGACCGACGGAAGCTCTAATGTCCGTCGCCAGGTGCTGCTTCGCAGTTCGGCCGAAAAGACGCAAGACTCAAAAAGGGTTTTTTTTTTCAACTAGGTGTCAGCAGCCCAGCGGAGTCTTACGCGGCTATTCGCCGACGGCGTCGGATTAGGGTAGAATGCAACTGAAGTTTGTGGATGTGAATCTGTGGCAGACACTGAGCTGCGCTGTAGCGGTGCTAACTCCCAACGTTGACCAAGACACAGCCTTGATGGTAGTGAGGTTGGTAAACTTGAACACGCCTATTTGTTCGTTATATATATCTCTTTTTGTATGATTCCGACTGAGAAAAATGCATGTCAAAAACAGCAGGGTGTACCAATGAACCCTAGGGTAACATAAAAAGGCGGGCGCCCCATCACCTGGCAGGTGGTAGTCAGCAAGTCGTGCTGCCCAAAGAGCCAGGACTCCTACTGATGAGTTGCAGACTCAATGGCTTTGAACCACCCGGTCACTCACTTGGTAACAGCTACGAGTGCGCGGAGCGCATCGTTCCGTGCTGTACCCTCTCTCTCTTCAGGTAGCCTTGCGGGGTTGCGTACGAGTTGCGGGGGACACTTTCTTTCTGCCGATGTGACGAGGCTTTTCGTAACTGAAAACCCCTAGTGTTTGCCACGACCTAGCAGGTTAGTAGTTCTGGACATCTAATATCCAGTAAGTCCGGGAATCCTGCAACATCCGCATTGAAGCCCCGCGAACGACCAGGCGGGGCTTTACGGTAGAGTCGTTTGTGATCCTGAAGCTACCTGGTGTGTTCACCTAGGCTCGTGCTGGTAGGCGCGTTTAGGCGAAAAGCCATGATTCCTCCACTCACCGCGAGTAGGCCTCTTTTCCCGGCAGACAGCCTCTTTTAGCAAGGTATCAGCCCGGAGAATATCAGCTGTAATTTTCCCTTCGCATTTTTTTTTGCTGCGATTGCGTCGATGCTTTTCAAGAATTTTTGGCACTACTCAGGATACCTCAGGGTCTGAGAGTGATTTTTCAGCTCTTTCTGGAATGCACATTCTGCAGAAGTCGCTGTACCGCCCACCGTCCACTGTCTCAGCGAGAACGCGCTGCCGAAGCTGCTGGCGTATGGCTCTGGATTGTGAACAAGACCGCGACACACCAGTAGAGCTGCGCTGCTGCTTGGGTCCTGAACACAAGCGCGGAAGCGGCGCCCAATCGACGCCAATGCGGTAGCCCGTGCCGAAGACCGCTAAAGTGCTCCGATATGAAAGATCTGTTCTAGTACACCTGAAGCAGGAAGAGACAGAGCGCGGAGAAGCTGAACCCACTCCCCTAGCTCTCAAACAAAGGGCAGAGAATCACGGGAGCAGGTGCGCGCATCTCGGAATGCCTCACTGCCCTGTAGCTCTGAAGTCAGGAAAACCAGTCATATTCTCCAGTCTAATAGCCGTAGGTTGTCATCCTGTTGCCAAACAAGACAGGCCGGAAGTGCAACTCATAGTGCCCGGCGCCACCGCCGAGTGCCGCGGACTACAGTTCCAGCAGACGGGATGTCTGGAGCCGCGAAGCAAAATGTAGCTCACTGGGGCACAGATGCCGAGATAGGTGGAGCTCCTACGGGAAGTTTACGTGTTGCTGACACAACAGAATATACGAATTTTGTGGGAGGGCGCCCCCGAGGCCAACGAGTATCCAACGTACCAGTTTTGTTCGACAGTCCAATGTTCATGCCCGCGATCCACCACCGGAAGGCCGCGGCCGAGGAGAGACACTGAATCTCGTGGCCAGGGCTAGTGTATGCTAAAGAAAGAATAGGAAGATCTGCGGAAGATATCGGGAAACGAGGAACAGTGTTGGGCGTGCCTCTGTCCGAGTTTTCTTTCCATGCGGGCTCTCTAACGGCTTGCTGAAAACAACAGTTGACCCATCTGCTCGCTTTTCGCTACAGAGTGCAGCGCCTCCGTGCCCGGCGTGAGACGTTTCTACAGCCTGTACGCCCCAGTAAGAACGAGCTGGCTTTTTCTTAGCATCAGTTTAGAGTACCACGTCTTGGGGTACACTGTCGTGTCGGATAGTCGTTCTCATGCCCGACATGCGAATGACATTTGATCGCCCTCGCGACCTATGCAGGACCGCACGCCCGCGTTGGAACTGCCGTGGAGATGCTACAACCGGTATCGCGCTCAAACACAATCCAAAAAAGGCGGAAAACCTGGGGCACCCAATCTGAGACACTCGGTTTGACGAGGTGACCGTACTCCGTTCGACAGTTGCAGACATCGCCAGACGTGCCGCGAGGGTCGGGTACCACACCTGTACGAGTGGAAACAACCGCAGTGCTGCACGTGGCCCTGTCTTTTTGGGCGCGGTCAGGCAGATCCGGCGATGCACGCCGGGTATTTTTGGCTGCACGGGGGGGCGAGGGGCAAATGACGTCGGGAGCTGACCGGAAAGGTAGGGATAGACTGCAAGGAGGAGCTCCCCCGCTACGCCAGGATGAAGACTGGCGCGACCTTGTGCTTCTGAGTCAACGAGACCTCGTAGTAGGAGGAGCAAACGACAGTCTGTAGAACTTCAGATTCTCATCTTGTTGCGCTTTAACTCCAGCAAAGCTTTTTTTAACAGGTTGTGTGATCCTTTCCCGCATCTGGAAGGCGCTGAGGCCTACCCTTTGTAGTCCTGGTGCCGAGTTGTATGCAGTCAAGGTATTCTTTAACGTAGTAATATACAGGATCATCCACTCACGAAAACTTGCTGTTGCTATCCTCATTTCTTCCACAGTGCATAACAAGCCGGATTTGACAATGTGTACAGCTAAAAAGGCCGACCGCCGTCGGGGGCGCGTGGTAGTGTCGGCGCTGTTTGGAGTGGCACTCTGCTCGGCCTTCAGCCGCCAGTCAGCGGACGTGTCCCATGAGGTGGAGAGTGTGGACAAAATGGTTTCGTCGTTTACCGTCGGTATCCGGTTCGCGGCCGCGGAGGAGCGCCAGCTGCAGCGTAGATCGTCCGTATTTTCTTTTCTCGGCCGAGGAGATACCAAGAACGTCGAAGCTGTTCATGAAACCTTCACTGACCCCACAACCCCTGTCAAGCCGTCTCCGGTCACCGAAAGCACTCAGGATGTGGTATCTTCGTCTATTCCCGAAGCCACCGCAGACAGTTCCACGGAGCGCGAACAAGAGGTCGCGGACCAGCAACGCGCCGAGCAGGGAGTGGAGTTAACGAACGAGATCAAAAAGGAGGCGGCTGAGCAAAACTCCGAATCTGCTGACGAGGCAAGAAGCAATGCTGGCAACGAGGCGGCGGGGAGCAAGCAAGGAGATAGCTCTGAGGAAAGTGCTAACCAGAATCTGCAAACTGAGGCTGGGCAGCTGAGCAACACCCGCGCGCCTGATGCCACGCAGCTGAACTCAACACCCACGGATAACAACGGGGAAACACATTCGCAGACCAGCGAGCCAGATAACACTGTACAAAAAGACTCGGAAGCAGGACATGCTGGACAGCCAACTGTGGAGGGTGAACGGGAGAATACCGAAAGCCAGGACGAGGTCGACGAGCAGTCTCAGTTTCCCGTGATACAGCAGGAGAATCCTGGAGCACTTCAGGGTGATGCCGGTGAAACCGCACTTACCTACGCTCCCCACAGCGCCATTACCTTTCCGCAGGCGGGACAAGAGCCAGCAAGCGAGGCCGCCGAGCCCCCCCAAGACGTAGGCGGACACCAAACGATTCCCCAGCCAGCCGACAGGCTGCTGGAAGGCGAGGACGCTTCTACCGACATTGCTGACGCGGGAAGTGCCACACCCGGCGACAGGCCGCCAAACAGCGAGGGTGACGTGGCTGCCGGAATAGATGCCGCAGGAAGTGAGAAAGCGAATCATGAGTCCGATACGGAAACTGGCCACGGGACGGTGCTGAGTGACGACGAAGCAATCAAGGAAGAGATCACATGGGAGATCATGCCTGAAACCGATGGGACTCACCAGGATGATGAATCTGAACAGCCTGATGTGGAGGTGATCAGCCTTGACCTCTCGACTGGCATCAGCCCTCACTTGGAACCCATCGACAATCTCAGCAGTCAGAGCGAGCAAAGTGTGTCTGTCCTGAGCGCTACGGTCACCGATGAAGGAGATTTTCCGAGCCCGAGGGAGGCCGCCGAACTGCCCCAAAATGCTGGTATCAGTGCAGTCGAGGAGGAAGACGCCAGTGGGCTGGCAAAGGATGACAGCGTCTTCACGCAAACAGTTATCGACAGGCTCGAACCCGAAGAAGAGTCCGACACCAATACACTGGTTACGGATGGGACGTACAGCCAGGCAAACGCAGTGCCGCACAGCCAATCTCTTCGCAGCCGGGTTGACGCGAACACGGATACTTCACGCTCAGAGCCGGCGGATGATTATTTAGCTGAGCAGGAAACAAATGAAGCTGACGCTGTCGCCCACAACACAGAAGCGAAAACTCCGGAACAGGCACAACCAACGCTTCCCGGAGGACAACAGAGGTCGCAGCTACAGAACAGCGACGCCTACGGCATGAATATCTCGAGTCTGTTCCCCTGGATTCCTGCTCGCGATGTTCTATCTCTCGTGACCGCTGCCAGGATCCTAGAACTCAGACCGCTGCTCGAACTGAGTGGCCTCAACGGCAGCGGCAGCCGTAGCGCCTCCTCGTCGTCTCCTACTGAGCAACACGACGACGCCTCTCGAATGCAGCAACAACTCCAGCACGCAGCTGTGCTTGCTGAAGATTACATCAAAAAGTATCTACCAAACGGCAGCGACGCGAGAAGCCGCTTTCAGAAGGCATGGCGAACGCTGCCGTTTCACGAATCTTTCCACTACCTGCCTGACAGCGAAGACGATGCCGACATATACTCCGAAGAAATCGACTTCGACGACCGGCTGGAAGACGAGGAACTTGACGCCCTTGTGAAGAGGATACGCACAAGATTGATGAAACTTGCTGCTTTCAACCAGACAACCACCTTCCTTCCATCCGCGATGGCAGCAGATTCGTCAATCCCTTCTGCAGTCACTGCGTTCTTGAACTCGAGTAGCAGTGCCGGGGGAACTTTCCCAAGTGCAGTAAACTCTTTCTTAACTTCTTCCTTTCTGAGGCAGTTTGTGTGAAGTTAGCAGGTCACGTTTGCATGAGTGTTCGGCTGGGTGAAGTTCGCGTCGTTTTAGGTGACTAGCGCCCGCTGCTGGCAAGGAAATTCCCGGCTTCATTTACCGCCAACTGAGTTTTTCCTTTCGTTTCAGGTTTTTTGCAAGCCACATTTGAAGTGCTATGTCGGGTGGTTGGTGGACAGGTGTGAATCGAAGGTGGTGAATAATCTGAGGGACCGCCTCCCCGGGGGCTCTTCGCCTGAAGGTGGCCTCTTTCGTGCTCTAAGTCTAGTACAGACTGCTCCGTCTGCCAGACGAGGCAAGCCCGTTTTATCCGGTACCTCACATGTCGCACACTCAGTTGGTTCGGCAGCTTGTGCGGGCCAGGTTTACCCTTAGAGATCCTAGCAGGACGTGGCTAACAAGGCCTGTCACCGCCGAGGTGTACTTGTGTGGTGGCTAGTCGCACCATCACGTCGGTCGACTGAAAAGAGTCATTAAGATTTCACAACTGAAAGCATGCGGACGAGCTGCTGGAGGGATTTGTAAAGGGGACCCATCTGCTCGGGCTCTTACTCTCTACACGAAAAAGCCATTTTAGGATGGCCTTGGTTGTGTAACCAGGTGTATGGGCGCTTTAGTCTGCCGGAGGTGCGGAGATGAAGGGTGCCGTTCCAGTAGGCGAGCCATACCCCGTCGGCGGCGTAGGTCCCCCAATCTGTCTCCATTGTGGAGGTGGGCGTAGCCTTCACCAGGTTTGGAGTGAGCACTCTGCAGAGTAATTCCGGTAGATCTTCTGCACCCCAGACACACCTCTGTTCGGCAGTCCTCGGGTATTCTGCCCCCCCCTTCTGTCTACAGGGTGGCCGAAGCCGAGTGAAGAAAAACAACTTAATACTCGACGGCAACTTGGACCGGGCTCTTGGAGTGCTTTAGAAAACTGGAGTGGATTTTTTTTTTTTTTTAGGCAGTCTTTTGACGCCTACACAAAAAGGACACTTTCGACCAGGTGTTGCGACGGCCACTTTCAACGAATCGTGCAGTCAACGCCGGCTCTTCACTTCGGCGGAACTGGGAAGGAAGTGAGATCCCCTGCGAGGTGCAACAGTTAGGCGCATCGGCACCCGCACCCAGACTCGAAGTGCACTAGCACTCGTTTTTGGCCCCGTGCCAGCGGAGGGGGCAACAGGCAACGTTCCCGCCATCTCCGGGTGGCCCTAACCAGAGCGTCGACTCTGGATAGGGTAATGTACCACGATGGGCAAACGGTCGCCAGGGTGAGACGCTAAGTCGGGACGCGCCGAGAGCAGCAAGTAGGGTATGGAAACCTGTACACTGGCTCAGCAGTGCTCCTACTATACATATATGGTGGGATACTGGCACGGAGTCTGGCGCGGAACACTAGCAAAGAGTTTGTGGCTGGTGCAATTTTTCGGACGCACCTAATCAAATAGGTGCAATCTCGGAACCCCTCTCGAGAAACCCTGAGCTCAAGAGGATGAACATATGAGGGAAATGAGAAAGGCGGAAGGAAGGCAGCGGGGGACTTAAATCAATCCGGGGGGAGGAGAGTTTATCAATGCACGACATGTACATAAACTCTACCAACCTGCGTTAACACCCTGGCGTACCGGTTATCCGTGACGCGAAGTGAGAACACCGTCAGCCCCCACTGAGGCAGATAGGGGTGAAGCCCCGTTCTCGTGGTGTATGGTTAGGATCTACCCCGCAACTTATATCTCTAGGAGTCACCCCGCAACTTTGGGTGAACACCCTTAGGATCTACCCCGCAACTTATATCTCTAGGAGTCACCCCGCAACCTATGGGCGGGGATAGCAGGAAGAAAACGCCGTAACTGCCGTTTTCTTTTTTCCCAGTTCAGCAGTTACTGTACACCCGTGCTGCCTCTCATCATCAGTCTGCGGCTGTACGAGCACCCCTCGTGAAGGAATTTGACATGCTTTGTCAAAACATAACGGCGTCTTCCGGGCGCTTAGTTGCCGCAAACCTCGGGCTACGCTTTTCGGTTCGTCTCAGTACCGCAAAAGCAAGCGGGAGTGGGATCAAGCAGAGTTCAAGCCACGGACAAAGATGCTCCTGCGGGCCCGATCCTGACACAAGGCATACATCCCTGTTGCGGTCGACGGCCTTGCTGTTCGAACATGCAGTTCCTCGGCAACAGGGAATGGAACGGTTACTGTATCGCACTCAGTTGGGTGACGTTCTCCCGCACGCGCAGCCCTGGTGTGTTGTTCCTCGTAGTTCGGCTAAGCAGAGTAGACGCACGCCCTTGTTAAGGGGCCGTCTACAACCCCCAGTCTACACTCATTAGTCGGTTACGTGTGTGGAGATGCATTACTCTCTTTATCAGGTTTGACGGGCTTATTCTCTGCACATCGACAGTTTGGGGATCAACAACCGGGCATCCTTTCGAGCGTTTTGCCATTCTTACGTTCCGCTCACCCCCACGGCCAACAAAATGAGGACGGGCGCTAGAGACATTTGAGGGGCGCTAATGGGAAGTACGTCGTTCGCTTCTTGAAAGAGCGGTCTTCCGGCAAGCCAGCCATGGCAACCCGCTCTGCGCAGAGTCACTTATCCGTAAGTGGCGTAGACGTAAGACTATATAGTGGGGTACTTGGAAGGCTCTTTGCCAGCTCTGGGGCTGAGGTTGCGAACTTGCGCCGTTGAAGAAGGGTTGCATCAACATGGCGTTCGCTGGCCTAAGCTCACTCTGTCCCGCTCGTGGCCAGCACCCGTGCCCATCATCCTCTGCTCGAAACGAACAAAACTCTATCGTGCGTACATTGTTATCTGCGAGCGCTCTAACAGAGCGCGCCCACGAAGACCCATCGACTTCTTCGTGTGCCACAGCTTTCTTATGTGCTGCTGTTCGGAAACCTATCCATTACTCCTGTCACGCCACCCGCGGGCAGTGAGCAAGAGCCCCCAATGCCGCGACGGGTATCAGGGGCTTCGTTCGTAGAGGTCCCTGATACGTTACCGACCCACTTCTCAAAATGCAGAAATGATTCCGTTGCAGAAGACCTCTCCGGACGTCACCACTCCCCAAAAAACGCATCAGGGCTGATCACAACAGCTCTCTCCATTTTGGGCTGGATCGATCGTAACTTGTTGCCAGGGGGTCCTGTGACTGCGTGTCGCACGTCCTGAGAGCCCCGACCCCCAAGACATAGCGAGCGCCATGACAAACTGATACGTACAAGACCATCGTACTTCGGCCCTCGGAAAACAAGCTAAGCATGCACAGAAAGGGCAATCCACGGGGAGAAGCCGTGGCGCTGGCAACTTTACATACAGTGTGAGCCCCTGTGGGCAGGGGAAGTAAGAATTGAAACTTCTCAGGCGGAAAGTTGAGCCTAGAAAAGGCTTGTGGGAGGCTACGAGGGCTAAACTTCTGTATTCGTCTCTCCGGTCTGGTTCAGGTGGCATGTCAGTGCTTCAGGCACGTGTATCTGCCAAGGCTTCGTAGTATTGCAAGACGCTGTGGAGCATAGAATACCGCTCATCGTACTCCTTCGTGAAAGGGGACATCCTTGTCGCCATACTCCACATAACGCTCGAAGAATTCATTTCCACTTGCGCCGCAGCTGCTCGGACATCAGCTTCGTGTTCTGTCGTCATTTTTGTCATGCCTCCCCCAACTTTCAGAAGGAACGCGTTCGGCTGGACAATGAAGCCATCGCTGCCGCAGCCTTGAACGCATACCGGGTCAAGAATCATTGTCGGCCGCCGCCCGGCCACCTCCTGCTCAGATCTGCCGGTTGAAGCCCGGTCCGGGCTGCGGGAGTGGTCAACCGGGCTGTAAAGGATCACACTGCTGCTGCTTTTAGCCAAGTGATGCTCGCACCAACTGGCGAAGCCCTCGCCGCAAAACCTCGGGGAGCCGAAGGCTACGGCTCGCACATTCTGTTAGCAAACACGACACGGAAATCACATACAAATATATGGATCTCTAAAACTCTTTTCTCACCATGTTTTTCTCCGGGGACACCGGACCCCCGTCTCCGCTTCCACTACGCAAAATGCCAGCTGCTTATCAAGAGCTTCGAGTTGACGTGGATATCTGTCGTCAGTACAACTAGCACACGACATACGATCCGGTATGTAGTACATCTTGCACTGTGGTAACTGGTGACAAAAGAGCAGGAAGTACTATGCGTAGTAAGCTTGGCTTCCTTTCCTGAGAGACACGCCTCTGGAGAAGTCTTTCGTACTCGCGAGCCAAGAGTCGCAAGGGTCGACTCTGGGTCCACATGAGAAGCAAGCAAAGCCGCCATGTAAAAAGCGGTCGGTCCACCAATGCTGAAACCCCCGCACGTGATCCGCTGCAGGTTGCTCGTAACGCTGTTCCGCCGCAGAGATGATGCTGAGGTGATTGGCTGTGTCTTCGTCGGCTCAGCTCGCGACGAGCCAGGACGCAGCAAAACACCAGCGTCTCGCAAGAAACTCTGGAACTGCCCGTCATGCCAAAAAGTCAACGCCGACGTTTTTGCCGTTTCCAAAAAAGGAATCTGCATAGAAATCGGACACCGTATCCGGAAGCCCAAGCCCGCTGTCAGCCATCGAAGCAGCGGTGATGAGCAGTTCACCACAAGGCAACAGAAGCCGGCGAGAGGGAGAATGGCCCGCGGTCCAGGGAGCCCCGACGCTGGAGCGCAAGGGCGGCAGGCGTTGACGCTCTGGGAGGCGGAGACCCAGGCTACAGTCCGGTATGCCCGACATTGCTCTGGAAACGGCAGAGTAACCACACCGACTGCTCAGCCACAGTGTTGACCTATTGTACCTCTCGATTCACAATGACGCAAGACCGATCGTCGCCTGCTCGTCATTGCGTGCTTGGTCCCACCTGGTCAAGAGGCATTTCCTCGGGTTGCTTCTCTTCCCTCGTCTCGTCCTGCTGGAGCTTGAAACTCGTGGCGAGACGGCAAGTCAGAGAAAGGATATCCATGAGGTTCTTGGGGTCAAACCAGTTGAAGCAGATATACAAGTGGTCCTCGTCGTCGTTCAGAAAGAGAAGGCACTTGGTATTAGCTCCGATGTCAACACTACCGACCACTTGCATGTCCACGTTGCTGCTGAGCATGCCTGTGCCGGCCGCGCCCATTCGCTGCGGCTTCATAAAAGATGCCCCGAAGCCTCCGACCGCCGCTGTCGGTCCTGCTGTTCCGTTACTTTGGAGGTATATGTTGATCCGCTGACCCTTTGTGATATTTGTTCGGCTATGAAGCCCTATGAGCCTGCAGAGAAGACGGAACTCCCAGAGTTTCTTTTCAGTGATACTCTCCGCGGAATTGAATGCACTGGGAGAAAGCACAGTAGGCGTGGAAACTTCCCGGTCACGAGGAGGAACGAGTTGGGTGCCGGGTTTCCACTTCGAGGGTGGAGTGGAGAAGGAGGATGTTGCAGCCGGCATTGCGCCTAAGCGGGACAAAGATTTGTCGGCCCTCCTATTCTGGTAGAGGGATGCTATGCAGGCCTCCGCTTACGGGAACCGCACTTCACTCTTAGAAGTCTCCAGAACTCGCTGGCCCGACCAACATCGCTCTAACAGAGAACCGAGGTTCATCACGTCGGATTGACACCACCTTAAGGGCACAAGGGGGCCGATTCGAAGGCTCGACCACAGGTCAACCAGCAGCAACCAGCAGTTGACGCCTCATTAGGACACGGAAATCGAGGTGCTCGCTGGCCACTTGGTTAAGGAAAGTGCTCTCGTGTCTTGCGTAACGATCGGAGCAGCGCGGCAAGACAATATAGCTACTGCGCACAGGGGTGCTACTCCATACAAACGGTTGCGTTGTCACCACGTCTATTATGACCGTTTGCGGGCCCGGTCAAGTTTTTTGACGCCGGCAATTGTCTACACGGCGAAGGGCCCCTTGACTACCGCCACCAGCACAGTGAGGAACGACGACTTGCGACTTCTGGAGAAGGACGCTGACGGTTGTGGTGAAGCAGAGTGACGGGGAAGGTGTCCTGCCTATCCCCTGGGCATGCAACCGACCCAGCCTGCCAAAAAAGCCTCCTGTCCCAAGTGCAGTGCCCTTTGTCGAGGGTAACGGCTTAACATCAAGCTCGACGAAACGCACCACACAGTAAAACACCCTTTTGACAGTCCTTAATCTGCATGTGCCGTCGCAAGCAAATCTGGACAGAGCACTGGAGTCATCGTTACGTGCTGTCACGTCTCGACCCTGACAACTGAACCTGTCGCGCCAGGAACCGGGAGGAAAGGCGGGTCGGTCAGAGGAAACAACCTGTAACCTCGTTCCGACGTAATTGACGCCCCTCTCCGCAGAGTGGCCGCGGAGAATACCCTGTCGAGTTGTCTCGAGTCGTTGGCGATCTGGCTGCCCCACGACTTTGCTGCGCTGCGAGAGCTTGCAGTTTAACCTCAACAACCAGTTATCTGGATCTGCTTTACAGCGCGGGTCGTCATTAATTCTTTAGCAACCTGCCATGCTCGCGAAAGAGTCGCTGCCGCCAGAAACCCAGTAGGATTTCCCCGGGTCAACTTGCAAACTGTCGCTTCCCCTCTATCTCCAATCAAATTCGTACTGTCCAGAAGACCTGCAATAAGCCCGACACAATACCTCTCTTCCGGAACAACTGGCGACTGGGACAACTGGTACACAAGCGACTTCTTCTGAGGGTTCTCTCCCCGGCTTATCTGCTTCCCGTAAAACGTGCAAACTGTACCCTGGGCAGGGAGGCATTTCTGATTCCTAACGCGTTCATACCGTCTTCCACCTTAAGCTGCCGACTCAGCCTGGGTCCGTGTAGAGTTGCGAGAACGGAAACAGCCAAAATACTTTACTCAAAAACGAAGTGTACTGCCGCCTAGGCCCACTCAGGAAACGGGCCTTCGCGGCCGAATGCTGCGCGACACCAAAACTCGATGGGGGCGACGCCGAAGTGGACACTAGAAAAAGACCGACTACGAAAGCTGCGGGGCGCAGAACTGCACGAGGGGCAACCCCAGTTCCCCCCAGACCTGGGGGCTGAAGGGGAGCGTAGACGAAGCAACCGCCGTGTCCGAAGATGAGCGCGGTGCTCGGAGCAGAGAGTTCCGAAGCAACAGCCGTCTCTGGAACAGCAGTCTCGGCCGATAATTTATTCTACGCACCCCACACTCCCACAGAAATGAGCTACAGTTCAAGGAAAATAGTATGCGCTACGGGGCACTGTGTACCGAACAAACACATCGTGTCGGGAGTGACTCCTTTCGTCTTCATCGCGAGCGAGCATGCGACGGGTTCGTCGCCTCTCCCTTCGTAATCTCCTTTCCAGACCCCCGTCTTCTTCCGCTCCAGTTCGCATACGAGGCTCGGCTCCATCTGCTGAACTACGGTTCCCCATTGTTCGCCTTCCTTGGCTGAGCTGTACAGTAATATCTTCTGGTCTTTCTCCGGTGCGTCCGTCTTCGCTCCCGTGTCCTACCGAGCAAGTATCCTGAGTATGTTCCTGAGGGGCTGTCGCCTGAGCGTTTGCTCTGCGATCCATGGCATACCTAACGCGCCCTTGCCCCCAGGCAGGAGCTTGTTCCCTAGCTCTTTCTGACATGTCATCAGCGTCCTTTCTCTTCTCTTCCTCGTCATCCTGGGTTTTCTCCTCTTCCTCTTGCCTTGTTGTCTCTTCGAGGTGTTCTTCGACTTTTTTTCTTTGACCATCCCACCCATCGACACCACGACCCCTGCACGGAGATGTTCCAGAAGCATCACCCTTTCCTCGTGCGTTCCCTCCGTTACGTGTCTCCTCAAGTGCCTGGCCTTGGAAAGTTTTCCGAGCTTCTCTGCTACAGCCAGGGAACAGATCGTCTTCACCATGTGATCTCGCGTCTTCCGGTTCTTCCGCGGGTCCATCTCGTCTACATTCCCGTCCTCCTTGAGTAGAGGCCCAGTCTGTTACACTCGGTGCCCCTTTCTCCGTACGGCCACGGGATCGACATTGCCGTCGAGGTTCTGGGCAACGCTGACCGCGTCTCTGTTCTCCCGCATTGTCTTCATCGCTTGTATTAGTATCACTGTCTGTCCTACTAATGTCAGATTGACTGTCCTGGTCATCGCTACTTTCCGACCCGCCTTCACCTGCAATTTCGTCTACTTCTTCGTCCTCATTCTCCGAGTCCTCGCTGTCGTCTGCTGCGGCCAGACGACGCCGATGACTACAGGACAGAGAACGCATGCCGACACAAACCACTGCACACCCAGGTGAGCAACAGTTGCCTGGACCCCCTTTTCGACAACCGCACAAGCACGCGCGAGATATTAGCCTCAGGCGTCAAGACAACCACAAAGGCACACGCTTATTAATGCACGACTATTAACTAAACCGCCCGTATACAGAGGAGAGCAGTGTTCATTCCGCCACCCAACAGTCCTGAGAAGAAACGGTCAAATCGAGAAAGCTTTTTGTCAAGACAAGATCTCCCCATCCACCAAGCGCCGCCTCGGGCAAGAGCGCTGCTGGCTCAGTGCGTCACAGAAGTGAACTCTTCGAAAGGCTCAGGCTTGAGGAAAACAGTCTGCTCCAGCGAGCTGACTTGCACGACTGCACATCTTACATGCCAGCAATTCGATTGAAGTGCATAATGACGTTGTCGTCTTCCAAGGTATCCGCCGTGATGTACCTGGGAAATTCACACAGAGGCGCAGGACCAACAAAGGCCAGTCATCTGCCGAAGCGACAGTAAACCAGATATTTCTTCCCGCCAGACTGGGCGGAACGTCGGCAGAGGAGGAGCACACTGCCTTGCAGAGACAGGGAGGCGGCTCCCCTAGATGCTGGTGGACGTCTCCCCGAAAAAGAAACCAAAGATACGGAAGACTAGTCTCAAGCGATTGCCGTAGTCACGTCTTGACACAAGAAGCGACACTTCGCCTGGCTCCATAATGTTTTCGCACAAGAAAAAACTCTGTACGCAGGGCAAACAGCTGGCTTGTCAATAATATCTGAAGAACTATTCTTTGTGTAGTGGAACTTAGTGGGCACACCCGTGTTCCGAGAACAGGTGGGTTCACGTTAATTTATTTTTTAAAAAAAATTATTTATGAATAAGTTTGATCTATGTTTTTTTAACAATAAATATACTTTTCACGCAGACTGTAAACGACCTACGTTGGTATCACTGGCCTCATTTCCCTTGTGTAACACTTCGTCTCTTTCCCGCACTGGCAACCTTGTCATGAAAGACGTCGCTGTTGAACTTCACAATTGTGTCCCAACTCACTTGCCGTCGGGGGGATAGAAAAGGCAGTTGTCCGCGTCTCCTTCCCCTCGTTTCTGAAGTGTCCAGATGCGGACCATGCGTTCAATCCCACAGCTCGCCAGAGCGGGTGGATGGCGCCCAATGCCTATGGGAGGTGTGCTGACAAAGAAAAAGTACCCACCCATCACCTAAAGAGCCACATGTTACTGATCGGTTGTCAGCGGGCGAGTCCACAATGGCTGGCGAGAAAAATGAGTAGTAGACAGAGTAACTGCGTCAGCCGTGAAGCTTAAATGGGTTGTCTCATTGCTCCAGGATGAGACAACCCATTTAAGCGGAACGCAGGCAGCAAGCCACGAGCAGCCGAACAGCCTCCTTTGTGCAGCATCCGTGCACCCGAGTAGAATGCCACAGGAGGTCAGGCCCATGGGATTACACACGCGTCTACACATTTGTCTACGAATATCACGACGGACTGTCCGGTGGCTGAGCTGAGCCTTGTCTGAGAGCTAACATATGCATATCCAACACAGGCCACCAGCCCGGCTTACGCACACGAGAACAGGGAAAACCGAGAACAGTGAAGGCCCCTCTCCGACGGTGAAAACTACCAGCCTACTTGTTGTGAAAACGTCCCTGGGGTGAACTAGCCTGCTCAGTACATTAAAACCGAGCAAGAGGTTCCCAACCATCCACTGTCTTGACCGTCCCTGAGATGCCTGTTCTGTGACTCGTACCTGGTGCAGCAGTTGACAATAGAAAGGTGCCCTCTCAGAGTGTAGACACTGCGCAGGATTTTGGTGCGACGGAAGGAGTCATGCCCATTGAAATCAATTACATCTGGTAGCCTCCAAATATGCACCTGGGACCGCAGCAGGCACAGAGAACCCGGACTCCCAGAGTGCGAGCTCTTAGGCTCTATGAAAGTCGATCTGCTCCGTACGAGCTTCATGGAAAAAACGGGGGCGCGCCAGGCTCCAGGCGAGACCCCTCGTTTGAGTACGTATATTGATACCCGTTGACAAACAAGCGAAAAACTCAATCAGCCGCCTCTAAGTGGCCGCTGCGGAAGTGACCGTGAGCGACGCTCTGGCTGCCCACGGGAAATCACCGTGATGACCAGTGCACCTAGTAGAGTGATGAAACAGACGAATACCCTAAGGGCGGCCTGTTCTCAGTGGTCTACAAATCAAACGTTGTCACTCCCACAGAACAACAGCGAAGCAGTCCAGTAGGTGGTGCATACTCGTTTGTCTTCAGAGCCGACCGCAACGTGCCTATCATCGAACAGAAAACACCCAGCCTTCAAAGTCACCAGATTCCGTAGTCCATCGCTCCTCAGCTCGAAAAGTGGAAACTGCATCACCCCGCCACACGCACAGCCAAAAAGAGAACAAGCCTGCAAGGCACCGGAAAGAGATATCGGAGATTCCGTCCTCAATCAAGCAATGTGCGACAAAGAAGAAAAACTATCAAGTAGACGCACTGCGCGAAGCCTCCGCAACGCCAGCACTGTTAGCGCTCAAACGTAACACACACCTATTTAGCTGAGGGAGGCAGACGTTATCTCAGACAACTTTTCACGCATGCAAGTATGCACCCAAAGAGTTCTTCCTCTTTGTGGTACACGGCAAGAAGCACATGTAATCAGTCCGCTACAGGCGAGCAGGCATAGGGTTTCAATAGGCGGTACCAGCGGTGGGCTCAGAGGCAAACACGTACCGACTTTTATATACTGACAGCCGGGCTTCCAAAGATGAACCCCAATCTCAGGAGGAAGCAGATCTCTTTTTCTCAGCAAGGCAATCAAGAGTGTCCACGGCACACGTGTGCACATATAGTCAAGAGAAGATTGTCGCTTACAGGATTTCCGGTGGCATACACAAGAGGAGGAGACCGTCTCAAGATGACCAACATCAACTGGCCAGACCAAGAGAAATGCACACGGTCAGCACCTCTGAGCACTCTTCCTTCGGGATTTTTCTCGGTAACGCTACAAGGAAAAAACGAACTACGCGCACCGGTTCCCGAGGCCGCTCTGCCTCGTTGAAGCGCGTATCCATAGAGGCGCAGTAACCGCCTTCGTAGAAGCAAGTTCTGTCTGCCGTTCCCATTTTCCTGCGCGATATCCTCCACTCGCCCTACGTCCACAGCCAAGGGTTCTCTTCCGCGTTCCTCGCGAACATCTTCTCCTCCGCCGCGGTCATGGGCCTGCTGCGAGGCTCTGGAAGCTGCCGGCGATGGTCTCCTGCGCCTCGCACTCCTTGCGTGCAACACGTCCAGCTCCACCTGGTTAAGTACTTCCGCTTGATCTTCGTCGTCACCACTTCGAGCGCGCAAACGCCTTGCACGACGTGAGTCCCGACAACAGTCCACTCCTCCTCTCAGTCGCCTGCCGTCCGGGCGCGTTCTTCCCTTTGGACTGTCCCTTGTTACTATGCTTGCCTCGCTGTCCGAAACCGCATCTGAAAGTGAGGAGGAAGTACTCAACTTTGACCTGGTCTGACGTAAGGTCCTTCCGTTGTGCTCTTCTTCACTGTTGTCGACACTCGATGGATCCCAGCCAGTTGTCCTTTTACCCACCGTTCTCCGGTATGCCGTCCGCTTTCCCGCACCCGCCTTGTATCGCTCCCCTCTTTCCCCATTCTCGGGCCGAGGAGCCAAGTGCGTCGCATGTCTCGACTGCGAGCCGTCACGGCTCGACACCAACGAACTGTCCTCGATAGGACTCCCTCTTGGGGTGCAATCTGTCTCTTCCGCTCGGTCATCCGCCATTTCTCTTCCGTGTTTGGGTCGTTTCTTCTCCTGCTCGTGCGGGTTTGCATGCCTGGTCCTCATTCTTCGGACTGCGGCACGATTACCGCCTGACACGAAGATTTCACGAGCACACTCAACGGTGGGAGGCGATGAAGATCGACGCCGATGAGGTTTCCTCCCGGTGGCCTCTGCTTCGTCGGGTCGAGCCTGCTCGTTTGAAGACGACCCAGATGCAGTAGAGCAACTTCCCGAACCCCCCGACTGTCTCACTCCATCACTTTCGTCATCTCTCCATCTTCCCGGGCTTTCGGGTAGTATCTCACGCTCTGGTCCCTCTGTCTCTCCTGCGTCCTGCGCTCGTCCTACTCCTCTTCTGCGACACCTTCTCCTCTCGCCTCGGTCAGGGCCCGGGGCCTCTATCCGCGGGCGGGTCCGCTGCTTCCCAGGAAGCCAACGCTGGCCCCTCCGGGGATCCGCACTATCAGGCCAAAGGACATGTGGATTTCCTTCGGCTGGCGAGTGTCTCTCTGCATCCGACCGCGTCCCTCTGCAACCTGATACGCTCTCTACTGGTTCTACATCGTCGGGCGAAGGCTTGAGAAACTTTGTATCTACAGAAAGCTCCTCGGGTTCCGAGACATAACCCGCCGAAACCGGTCTCTGAGATTCTGAAACGTCTGCCGGCATCCCGACACTGGGGGTGGTGACGACCCCGTGGCGCTCTTGAAGTCGTGATCCAGATTTTGATCTTGCTTCTTCTTTCCTCGCCCACATACAAGCTGTCCTCGGCTTTTCTCCGGCTTCTACGGCGTCTTCACACTTTACCTCACCTCGGTTCTCCTGAAGTGCGCTGACGCCTTCTGCCTCACTGTTCACCTCTGGCTTGGGCGAGACGTGCGTGGGGAGTGCGATGCTTCCCGCTTCACTACCGTGAACGTTTCTGCAGAATGAACCCTCCGGAGTCTCGGTAGCCGGCCAAAGCGACGATACAGAAACACCATCTTCATGCACTCTTCCACACGTTGTCTTTTCAAGGTCATCGTGCGCCGTCACCCGGCTCGCCGACTCACGATGAACTTGAGCTGCGCCGCGGTGTCCAACGGCATGCCCTAAAGTCTCCCGTCGGCTTCCTTTCCTCTCATCACGTTCGGTGGAACATCCACATTCCCCGAACGGGGTTCGCCTTCTACCTCCCCCTTTCAGGGCAGCACCCCGCGCGCGTCGTGCTGCAGAGGCTTCCTCAAAGGCGTCTTCTTCATATACTGTACCTCTGCTGTCGTCATGTTCCCTTCGATCCCCGGTGCGTTCAGTAGTATTCTCACCGAAGGTCGCATCCGTCGTTATCCTTCCACTTTCTTCCGTATTACTGGCGTGGTCGCCACCATGACCAAGTCCAGCAAGGAGGCATCTGCGCTCTCTCTTTTCCCTGCCTGCTTGGTCTGGAGGGCGTGTTCCCTCGTTCTTACCAGTTCCACTGCTTCTCCAGCCGAGTCGATACGGTCGCCTCGTGTCTCCGGAGCGTGTGCACCGGAAGTCTTCTTCACCGCTACTCCTTTCATCCCGAACACTTCCCCCTTCACGAACTCCGAAGCATGTCCTGCTGGGCGGGCTAAGAATCCTCTCCGTCGCCTCCTTCTCAGATAGCGGTACTTTTTTTTCATCTTCTTGTAAACGCATCAGAATCATCACGCCGTCGGCAGGAGTAGACGTGTCCTCTCTCCGTCTCGGCGCCGGCAGTGGACCAATTAGCAACCGCACATCACTGTCTTCCTCACAAGGAATTCCTCTCCTCGTCTTTTCCAGAGTGTCCTTCCTCTCCTGTTCGTCGTCAAGATCTCGTCCACCTGCCTGTGGAATCTCGAGCTTCGCTAGGTCTTTGGTTGTGCAAACAAAATCATCATCTCCGAGGTAGACTCCGTCTCCGCCCGGCCCACACTCTGCGTAGGCTTCGTCTTCTTCGAGAGGGGAGACAAACGACGTAGTTAGTGGAGACCAGTCAGAGAGCGGGGAGGACGGTGAGGCTTGAGTGTCTCCCCGTAGTCCCGCGAAAGCAAACGACGACGAATTCTCTCCTTGCGCCGAGACATTTCCCTCGCTTCCTTCTGCGTCTCCTCCAACTTCTTGTCCTTCAACGCCGAGATCGTGCGGTGGTCGCCTCTCCCCTCTCCTCCTCCTTCTAGTCCGCGGTGAAAGAGACAGTCCTTCATTGTCTCCCTGCTCCTGGTCCCTGTCTTTTCGCTTCTTGTTCCTGCTTTCAAGCTCCAGGCTGTCGACTGTGCACGACGCTTGCGACCCAGTAACAGACCCGACAGGTATTGTCACACGACATCCAACTGAACTGCTTAGTTCCGTCCCGCTATCCGCGAGCTCCTCATCTCTCCCTGTCCGCAGTGCTGCGCCGCGGCGTGTGTCGTCTGTTCGCCCTCCCAGTTCTCTTCTGGGCGCTATCACCAAGCGTGTCTCCTGCATCACTCTTGATAAGCACTTGGCACTTGCAGCCTCTAGATCTTGGGGTTCCAAGCTGTTCTGCGGTATACTGCAACTCTCGGAGACAACAGTGCGCCTTCTGTCCGCCTGCCTGGCTGAACCACTCGAAATACCGAGACTGCCGAGTAACCGCAGACGGCCAAGGCTGGCCTCCCTCTGTCCCGGTGTGATGGTACGCGCTTCCTCTTGTGCTCGCGAGGGGAGAAAGGACGGCCGAGGAGGAAGCGCAGGAAGATAATCGAAAGCGGATGAAAGAACAGAAGGCTGTGCACACAAAGTCGTGCTTCCCTGGTCAGCTGGCGGGGCCTCAGAATTCCCCACACCAACGTTTTGCCCTGGAGTCCTTTCTGAGGAGACATCACATCCCATCCACTCTGTCTCTACGGGTACACCCTGAGACACCTGTTCATGCTCCTGCCCCCGAGAAAAAGTACCCCGTAGCGAGCCCCTCTGTCTCAGACTCCGTCTATTGACATCCAGATTCCTCCCGCGCCCACGTTCAGTTACACGGGAGTGACGCGACCTCTCCCGAGAAAACCTGGACACGTGTTGTCGCTGTTCAGAAGAGACCGAAGAGGAAGAGACAGACGATGAGGAGGAAGTGGACCCGTGTCGTCCACTGCTGCTTATCAGCCGTCTTAACCACCTGCGCGAAAGAAACGAAAGATCCACGTGGACGCCCTCGTGATACCAATCGCTCTGCTCGTACTCCAGGACATCTTTCAAAACGCAAGTCGTTCTCTTCGATCGAAGGTCCTGTGAGAAAAGACAAGCGCAGAACGTTATGAAGCCACTCAACGCGGACGGAGACTCTGTGTCCCACATGTCACGCCCGTAAACAGAGTACGTCAACGGGACACCTGTACGAAACTGTCAGGCTCTCCATCTCTAGCTGCAAACATGACGAGACGAACACCACAAAAGGCTCTTTCAATAGACAAAGCACATACTGCGACACCCTACCCCAGCGAATGAAAGAGTATGGTTCCCCCAGGAGCCGCGCTACGTCATATAGAGTTAGCAGCGCAGTAAAGGGGCTATGGCTACTTCCGGCAACTGCTCCAGAAAAAGCTAACATCCCCCCATGGCAGGATTCCTGTCGTCGCAGGTAAAAGGGTGCAACTCCCCGAATTCTCCTTTCTGCACTCATTAAGATCGCGACACGACAGGAGGGTGCACGCGCGGGCGTAGGGTGCGGCGGGGCCTTCCGAAAATCGCTCAGGAGCTGTCTGGAGTCGGGCATGATCCGGGATCTACATCGAGGCTCAGCACATGGATCGGCTAGCGACTCAGCAGAGTCAAAAAGGTGCCATTTGCTGAGATCGGCTCCCACAGGTTAGCTGCTGCATCAACCAGTCAATGAGTTAGCTCATATAAGCCAGGTGTCGTCACACTACGCCACACTTACCACCAAGGCTGCCTTCTGACAACAGCAGTAAGCGAAAAGATGGTGATCTGTGGGGTGCACAGCAACGCTCAGGACTGAAGCCCCTGCTCGGACAACAACCTTTCCCAGCATCTCGTTCTCTCTGCGGCGCATTCCAGGCAACACAGATAATTACCTGGCGACTTGGTCGGGTGTGACGGCTACTCACTTTCATGGCGCTACCCCAAAAAACACAGACTTCCACATGCGACGCCAGGACAACTAGAAGCGAAAGCTACACGCACAAGGGGGAGCTCGCTACTCGCTGTCTTTCAGTGAACACGTTGAGAATGCGACCCGGGACGGAGGCACGGGGGATCCTAATCGACCGGCTGTCCTTTAGCCGTTCCGCAGTGTGGGCATTTCAATCTTCCTGAAGAGGTGCCGACACCGTTTAGATCCTTCTGCTTGGCTACCTGAAGTCGAACAAGTCAACAGTCCCTGCCTCCATCGCCGAAATCGCCTCCTCGTGACCCGAGTTGAGAAACGCGCACTGGTAGCTCGCGCCTCCATTCAAGTCGCGCAGCAGCCTCCGCCTGCCGGCTCCCGGCAGCACCATTTCCCTCTGCAGCTCTTCCCAGTCACTCCGCACCTAACATAGCCCACAACACGCCAGTGAGAGGGGACTACACTTCGTAAGTGACAGACGCGATGTTTAGCCACGGACAGAAACAAGTGCAGTAACAACATGCTCACGCAATCTAGCGTCCCAGGCAGCTTGCAGCGTCCCGCCAACATGAACCAGCTGCTTGCTGCACAGCCACACACCGCATAGCTATAAGCGTCGCCGTCTGTCCAAGGACCTACTCACCGGAACGTCAAGACATGCCCCGGACAGCCGAAGTGAGCTCAGACAAACAACCAGAAAAGGCCGCCAAACACGCACAAGCTTCGTGCCCACGTGCACGCGTAAAAGCTGCGAGCTGAAGTGTTGACAACATGGGTCTCACCAACGCACCGTCTTACCGCAACATTTTCAGGGTTAGCGAGGGCTGTTCGGACGACTAGACCGTCGTTCCCACATGTCAGGACGTAAGTGTCTGTGCCTACGAACAAAAACGTCACGCACATGCAACAGAAGGGACGCTGACGGTAGGAGGTATCTTGACTACAGAAGCAAAAAGCGGCAGCCGACAAACGTTCTGGTCCAGCTCCTGTCGCCTCGCCTAGCCATCAGGTACTCCGAAGGGGATTCGTAGTCTACCGGGAAGGACGCAGTGCATGACAAATCTTGACTCCACAAAACGGCATTTGCTGTAGCCCCGCTCCCAGCCCACCGTCGAATCTGACGAGCGCTCCTGTGGACCCAGTGACACCCTGCAGACGACCGAAGACAACCTGACGTTCTGCCGGGGTCCGACAAGTATACTATTTGTTCGGGTACCAGCAACGGCCGCAAATCACGAAGCGCTGACTGCCTAAACAAAGATATCAATGTCCGTTTTCTCCTACAGCGAGACGAGTGGAAAGCGGGCCCGCAGATGGAAGCACGCCCGAATGTACCGCCAGAGTGTGCCGATGAGGAATCTGTAGACGAAGTGTCGGCAATAAAGTCTGACTTAGTACTCAACATACTGTCAAACTGAACGCAGAAAATGTTTTCTCTGTGCTTCGTCTGAAGCTCGTGAACGGGGACTTTCTTCGGCTCTGCCACACGCCATAGCAACACACGCCTGTCGTCGCCGGCGCTGCCGAGAAGGCCTCCGTCTGTCGAGAAACTGAAAGTCCAGAATACAAAAAAGAATAGGCTAATGCAACAAGCAACCACGCTTTCTAGGACGCCCCGCGAGAAACAACGAACAGAAGCGCGTCAAGGCAAGGGCATTCATGCAGGACGCCAACAAATGGAAAGATTGGCTTTAACGCGAAGTGCCCGCCGAGCTGATGTTCACAGGTATAATGAAAACGGAAAACAAAAAGAAGAGCAAAGGAAACACTGTTCTGGGGGGCAAGTTAAACACGTATCAACACGAGGACAAGAAGATCTAGCTGAGAAGTTAGGCAAGTTCTGTTTCATCCACCTGATGCACTCTGCATGGTTGCTCTGACAGACTAAGCCATAAGCTCGAGCGGAACAAGTGTGCACAAAAAATGGACGGTTTCAGATAACAACCAGACTGTGGAGTGTCTGGGGGAGTGTGTCTCGGCACCATGCATCGAGCATGTGACACATATGAGCAGGACGTCACCTTATGCACCAACTGAAAAGCGAATCTGTGTATGGCGAGACGCCGAAAGCTCAGCCTTAGCAAAGAAGCAACGCGGATCCTCCCCAAGCCGGGAAACTGAAAGACGAAACCGCAGCACGAAGGTACAAAGTGGAAACTCCACATGCACATGCTCAACGGGAATACGTCTTCTGCGAGGTCCAAAGTACAAGAGGGGCGCCTGGCGCAGGGTGGCACCGGATTCCGACATGTCTTCTTCCGTTATAGCAAACGACTTGCCTCAGCGCGTTGACACATCCGGAATGTCCTCTAGCTCTGAAGCTCGTCGAAAAAGCTTCGTCCTCCTGAAGCCTCTGTCGAAAATATCTATCTACTCCCGCTGCGTAGATCCCCCCGTACGACTCCCACGGCCTTGCCCAGCCGCCCCCTGACCGGCCTCCCCGGAGACCCCGAGATCCCAAGCCCTCCATATACAGGTACTTCGGACGCGCAGACAAGACAGACGGAAAGCCTCCCCGACCAGCAATTGCGAATGACTTTGTACTGATCGAATCGCCGAGGTGAGAGACGGAAACTGAAGACTGTGGTTTTGCAGCAAAACGTTCCCTCCGTCTATCTGACCCTGTTGCTTTATTTTTTCTCACTCTGTCCGTCTCCCTTAGCACTGTAGCACTGCTTGAACAGTCGGATTCAATAAATTCTTCCAGATAGCTCAGAGTCCCGAGCGGTTTCAGATGTCCATACGCCCGGTAGAATTTGTTCCGCTTCCCCGCGGTCACTTCTGTGTCCCCTGCCTTACCTTCCTCCCCTTTACTAAGGTCCACATGGCACGCCAGGTTCGTTCGGTGTCCCCCCGGACTTGCATCCTTTTGGATGTCGCCAGTGGAAACACAAGTGATGTCTGAAAAGCTGAAGAGATGTAGCGGATCGGCGGGGGGAGGCAATATGCAGCCTCTACGCGCGGCCTGCAGAGTTAGAAAGAGGTTTGATCTGGCAAGAGGCTCTCCTGTCCAAGTGGCTTCTCCCGCCGCCCACCCCATGCCAGCATGCGCACTGACATCACCTTCTCCATAGGGTACGTTTTCTGTGGATGTGACGGGCCTCTCCAAGGAGGCAAGCGCATACAGGCTCCGGAATTTCATTCCTACATCTTCCTCCACCCCCAACGTCTCCGCAAATCTAAGCATTTCCTCTGGCCACACGACCTCACTTTTTACTCCAATTGGTTCTCGAGCCACGTCAGAGGGGTCTGACGGGTGTTGCGATGTTGCCATTTGCCACTGCTCTTTGCTGCTAGGCGCCGATGAATGCGAAGTTTTTTCCTGTACTTCACTGAAGTCCGGTGAACGTCCTTCCCCTAGAGCGCACGCCACCTCAGACGGGAACGCAGCGCGACAAGAAGACGTTGCGGAGGGTAGCATTATAGGTCCACACGGTGACATACAAAATGATGGCAAAGGAGGGGGAGGCAACGAGGAAGAAGTACAGAGAAGTGGCTTAGAGGCTGACACGGGAGCACTGCAAGAGCGGGCAGCGAAAGGAACAGGGAAACGAGAAGAGTTCAGCTTTCGTGACAGAAGGGCAGGACAGCTCAAAGACGCTGGCGAGGGCGTAGAACAAAAAGATGATGAAGCAGACGGAAGAGAAAAGAGAAGGCCCGGCCCGCAAGACGTTACACGAGACAAACAGCTGACGGGCCTGTAACACAAGTCGTCAAGAGCAAATCGGGCCGCACGCGCCACGGGTGCACCACATGTTGGAGAGCAGGGCAGAGAGGAAGAAACGGAGAAAGGACACAGGAGACACGAATGCGTTGACGCCTGGGAAGCGTCCTCCGGAGGCAGAGGAGAAAACTCCATCATTCACTTCTAGGCATCTGGTTCTCAGGTGCTCGTGAAAAACGATCCCCTCTTCCAGACATCCAGAAAACGACACCAGGAGGTGAGAACAAAAGGCGCTTGCCTTCACGCCGGCTGTATGGCTGCAGCTGAAGCAAACGTCCATACAAAGTAAGACAAAGGCGACACTCAAGATGCATGGATGGAGACCAGAACAGGTATATGAGCTCGCCACCTCTCGGCCAGACGGGAAGGAGAATATGAAGCAGTGTGGCTGAGGAGCCGCACCTGCCCCCGTTAGCCGGAGAAGAAGACCGGTACGGCACCGTGCCCGCCCCCCTGCCCTCCTCCAGGCGGAACCTTTGCCTTTCGACCACGGAGATTGCTTCCAAGCTGCTTCGCACAGGTCCCCGACACTTCGCGCGCGACCCCGCTACCCAGCTCGCGTTTTACTGTCTCACTGCATTAAGGAGTCGAGCACCTTTAGATGCCCTTCTGGTCCTGACGGAGGAGCTTTTCCTTCCCTACTGCCCCATTTTTTACAGCCTGCCTTCTTCTACTGCGCCTGCGAAAAAGTGCTGCTTCGTCTGCCAGTCACGTGAGGATACCCGGACGTTCTTTCGGGAGAGGAAGGCGTGTTCAGGGAAGTTCCAGAATCATAAGGGCCCCACCCGGTGTGTACGAAAACCAATGAGAACAGACAGCTACTCAAAGAGAAGACAGTCACAGACCTCAGATACGTTGTCGGAAACAGGGACAGTCAGTACAGCCATGGACGCAGGACGCGGTACCAAAGGAAAGAAAAAAGCGTAGCTGTGTACGGCAATCAAAAAGGCTGAGCCATACCTAACTTGGCGAGAGAGACGTGATATTGCAGTTGACAGGGCTGAGACTGTACTCTAGTAGCTAGCTTATCCGACGGAAAAAGCTCACTAGGATGCTACAGTAACAAGGCGCTGATTACTCAAAAGAAAAGCTCACCGGGGCGATTGTTGCCCCTCCTCGCATGTGTTAGACAAACCATCCGCTGAAAAAGAACTTAGTCGAGTTACGGGAGCTAATGAAATCGCGCTCGATCATCAGTCTTTCATGAAACAAAGGCATCCAAAGTGATCAGAAGCAAGCCGGACTTGGAACAACATTCTGCATCTCAATGGAATGTCCAAGGACAGCCCGGTCAGGAAGTATAGACTCGCAGCATCGACGATGCCGTTGTATGCTCTGTCTCCTGCATCACGCGTTCTTCGTTAACACCACGGGCATGCGGACTCACAAGTTCCTAGTCTGCCACACCTGCGCCAGTACATAATGAGGCAGCCTTCGCCCCTAGTAATTCTTCTGCAGGAGAGCCTTTATCTGCTGAGGGAAAGAGCTCAAAAGAAAACTTCGCTTGTCTAACTACATCCGTCTCGCCAGCGGACCCTGCTTCAGGTGCCTGGTCAACCACGCGAAAGCGGGAGACGACGGAGGGCAGCAGATGCACCAGGAAGAGGAAGACTCTCTCTCTGAGAGTCAAATTCTCCAAGAAGGGTGTTGGAACGTACGGTTACTACCGTTCTTGGACGAGCTTTATGCTAGCGTCTGGTCTCCAGCGTTTTTCAGGCACCAGCCACGGCTCGTTTGCTAGACGATCCTGCTGCTGCGTATTCCTCAGCGGCGCGCAGAGACCGCTTTCCTCTTCCAGCTAGACAGCTTTCCTCGTACCCGTGGCAGAGCTGGTTTGGTTTTTCCATTCTTTTATATTTGATCTGATGAAGGGTTGCTGAACTGCTCTCTCGGAGGACCGGCCAAAGAACGGCAGCGCACGCGAGCTCCGCGGCTGCGTGTTCTCTCCGTCGTGGAGACTCCCACGGTTTCGGTCCTTTTCGCACACTACTGGAGGCTGCTGCGTTGGACACGACCGGTCGCTGCCCTTTGTGTCTGCTGTCCGGCAAGGGCCCCTCCTGGGTCGTTGGTAGATTGGACGTGACATGGTCAAGGCAGAAAAAGATTTTCTCAAACAGGAGCTCCTCATGGGGCAAATCGAGATCCTGTGGCGCAGGCCCGCTCCCTGGTGGCCCACAGTTCTCCGCTGACTTCAGCGAGGAGAAGTTTTGTTCTTGGATCTAACGTAGAAAACCCTCTGTTGGAGCATACTTCGGTAGCCGTCTTGCCCCCCGATGAAATATCTGTTTAGTTCGTGCCGTCAGTGTTTTCTGAGTCCTTTCTTTTGTGTGTGCACACAGACTCGATGTCTTTCTGTTAGAATACTGTAGCGCTGCGTACTTGGTTACTCAACCGTAGAGACTGTTTCCTTCCGTTCACCCGGACCATTGTCTCCGTGAGACGTGGCTTGATCTCTCGGCGAATACGGGATTCCTTTCTCCCACTCCGCAGAAGAAGGCGCGAGTCTTACTTTCTGTTGTAGACATTCATAGTCCAGCGGGTAATCCACATTTTAGTCAGTAAGACGGGAGCAGACACCGCTCTCCTCAAAGAGATGTACAACATCATGGAATCGTTTGACTCTCCTCCTTCCTTTGCAGGCCCGGAAGGGGGGACGAGGAACAGTCAAGCTGACTCTCTTTTCTCTGCTCACCACACCCTCGCCACTCCTCTCCTACCTTCGCCTTCCGTGCCTGGCTCCTGTCGGTCTTCCGTATCACCTGTTTTTTGTTCTCCTGATGGACTACTTTCTTGTGGCCATCATGACGCGGTTACCTCCTCCCCTGCCGGTGCTTGTGGAGACATCGACAGTTCCGTACAAAGCGGCTGCGGTGTTGGGGTCTCTACTGTGGGTACTTCGCACTCTGAACTTGGAAAACGACTTTTGGCAGTCTATGATCGGAGAGTTTCAGAGGCAAACAGGAAGAAGGCTCTACTGGAGTTGGACGAATTCCTTCACGTCGCTCGAATCCATTTCTTTGCCGGTTTCTTACTGCTTCCAGTTCTCTGGTTCTTCAATGTGCGCATGTTCTCGCAGTCTCGCTTGTCAGTGTTGGCTGAGAGGCTTTCTCACGGCCCCGAGGACCGGGCTCTCTCCCGCCGAGTAACCAATAGACCAGCAGAAGAGGCTGGAGCACTCGAAGAGAGAGGACGGAAACAGAGTGTGTGGGTTGTAGCCGGGAGCCAGAGCCATTCACAGCAGACCGCACGGGCAGAGAGAGAAGAGGACGTGCGACACACCGGCGCCGGGGAAGCAGGGATGGGCAGAGCACAATCAGCAGACGGAGCGCCGCGGGAGGATGAAGTGGAAGACACAGAGTCGCCGGGCGAAACTCCTTATGCCGGAGAGGCTGTCACCGGTGCAACGGAGGGTGACCCTGTCTTGCAAAAACTGAAAGATCTCCACAAATGTCGGTAGACCCTCGGCGACACAGTTCCGTGTGTTCGGTCCGTTGCACGCGAAAGCCGCCAAATTTGGCTAATGTGAACAGGAGGCGGACTGAGGTCGTTGGAGTGACAGTGTTGGTAGGAGTCTGAACCGTGTGCTTATTTCGGTATCCTGAAGGCTGTCTCGCCTCTGTCCGTCGGTCGGTAGTACTGGCTTGGAACCACAAAGGAATGGAGAATCTGGTAGAAAGCCATCCCCGAGCGCTCCGGCTCTATACTTTCGAGGCTGTAATTAACTCAGAGGCGTGCCTGTGTGTTCACGTAGGTGGTAGCATACAACAGGCCACATTTCCCAAAGCGCTGCGCGGTGTCGAGTCTTCGCATCTGTATGAGTTTTCTGTGGGTCCGTTGCGATGGAGAGCACGATGGATCCTCCACATGCGCAGTGCCGTGAGAGCAGAAACCCAGTAGTCCTTCCTAACTTGACGGAAAAATTCCAGGGGGACCACGCGAGAAGCGTGTTTGTGCTCGTGATCGAGTCATGTATCTGCAGAGACGTATATGGGCCTGCATACGTGCGCGCACATACAAACCTTCGTTTGTAGGTGGCAATATACCTCTTGGTGTGAGTGTTCCTTTTTGTGTTCATGGGAACGGGCAAACGCCTGTGAGCGAACCCAGCCAGACAACGCATATTTGTGTCTGGGTGCGATTTTGTA
The DNA here is from genome assembly GCF_002600585.1 of Cystoisospora suis. Taxonomy (NCBI): domain Eukaryota; phylum Apicomplexa; class Conoidasida; order Eucoccidiorida; family Sarcocystidae; genus Cystoisospora; species Cystoisospora suis. The sequence goes on from NW_027153361.1 coordinate 68,344, forward strand.
CAAGCGGCTTGTGAGTATTTTTATCTTTCCCGGCTTCGTAACGTATGGGTATTCTTCCCTGCGACATTCTTTGCCCAGACACGGCATGGTCGAAACGGGCGCTATGGGTTTTCCTTTTGCTGCTCATGGTAAGCAGACACTCTCGTCCACGCTGTGTAATTCTCGATAACAGGGGAATTAGACTGCTGCGACTGCTGCTCGGGCGGCACTATTGCGTTCGTTTGTTTGAGTCAACAGTGACAACCTCTGATCGCTCTCTTCTGCCCGCGCGGACTGTGGTCTCCGTGGCCGGTACCTAAAGCGTTCGCGTCAAGCTGAGGTTTTTTTTTTCCCGTGAGTTTTCCTTGCAGGGGATGCACGAGTATCGAGCTGAGTAGAGGTTCTGTGTGGTTATTGGTCAGAGCTAGGGGCAGTCCACCGGAGCCTTAGGGAAATACGGGCGTGTACACACATAGGTGATCCGATGCGCACGCACGTAACCACGTCGGAGGTGCCGTCACTCCGGTTGCTGTTCTGCTTACAGTCCTTCTCTGTATGGCCATGTGTGTAGCTGTTTCCACTGTCGCGCTCCTGCGCCCGCAGGCTGGATCCAGTCCACTAGTCGATTGTTTTCTGTCTGCGCTTTCACGGCCTGTGCGTGTTCTCGGGCGCAACCGTGTACGGGTTCGATGAATCACAGTGTTTTTGTGTGTGCTAGGCTTCCACATTTGTTTCATTTTCTATTCCATAATTAGTGGTCAGCGAGATACTAACACCCAGAGGTATAAACCGGAATGCCACTGGACACTAGCGTTCAGGCTTTGACAGCTTTTTTCTCTGGGCGGCGGGATGCGTTGTCGGAGTACTGGTCACAGCTTCGTGGCATACCAGGTCGGTCTGCACTTCCGTGTCTTCTTCAGGTATGGGCCGTCGTTTTCCAGGTGCTCAACTTCTTCAGCGTTTCCTGGAGAGATGCTTTTGAAATACCCTGTCCGCCGCCATCCCTGTCGGTCGCTCTGAAAAGTGCGGCCCATCTGATGTATTCGGGGCCCCGGTAAAGGTTCTCCCCACATCCGCGCTCCTTTGTTACCGCAGCCCCATCACATATCCAGGCGGTCAAGGAAATCGGGGGCAGTCGTGTTCTGGATTCTCTGGATACGTACGAGCAGTACATTTTCCTCGCGGTAGTGGGATCTATGTGGTCCGTGGAAAAGAAGCTGGCAGCGGTCAAGCAGTGCAGGTGGTCCTTGCATGGCAGGCGGCCGTTTGCAGATCGTGTACTACATGGCCGGCGTCGAAAAGTGCTATGTTGTGAGCTTTTGTCGCCTCAGGGGCCGAGTGAAGCCTCGGGACAACGCAGTTGTCCGCACTCGCGAGGTCCTTCATTTTCTTTGTCCTTTTGTTGCAAGTTTATGCCTGTCTCCGTCGTTCCGTAGCCCGTTTCAAAGTATGGCGTATTCAGCTTTTTCTTTCTCTCACGTGAGCGGTGTGTGTGTACTCAAGCTAGATTCTGTTCAACGCGGCCTCTCAGCCTGACTGGCGCTGCAGAGTTACGCCTCTTCGTTGTCTTTTAACCCAACCTAGTGGCCTGTCCCCGCCTTGTTCGAAGAAAGGGGGGGGCTTGGGGTACCGCCAACAGAGCAGCGAGCTAGCGTTCAGCTGAACGGATAAATGTAGGAGCTCAGCAGCAAAAGAAGGTACTGGCAGTTCATTCTTAGTGACCGACTTGCCGGCAAACCGAGTTTATCACAGTAACTGACTGTAGCCCAGCGAATGTCGATATTTTTTTTTTCGGAAAAAAGTGAAGGAAAAAAATGTTTGCCAATGGTCGCATTACTCAATCGGAAATCGAATTCCTGAGGAGAGCCTCTCAAAACACGTGGGCTGTCTCCCAGGACACGTTGTTCTCCCCTGGCTTTCTTCGAGCCTCGCCAGTTCACTCTCTGTGGATGTCATCCCTCCTCGAAAAGGTTTCTATATTCCGCGTACAGAGTAGGGACTGCGAACGTAAAGACCGCGGCGAGGCCTTGTATCGGTTAGAACGAATACCGGCGGCAAAGCATGACGACTTTTGTGTGTTTTCCGCGTCGGCGTGGAAATCACCAGGAAGCCACTACTTTCTGAAGGTTTCTGCGGTGCAGAAGGGCCTGGGATTCCCAGACAATTTTGGAGATATAGTGGCTACCAAAGGACGTCGGGGTACTTCCTTTTCCCCCGGAGCATCCACTTTGTCTTGCAACGCTGACAAGTTGGGTGTACGGCAACGGTAGAGTCCACGATATAGAGAGAGGTGCTCCGTGTTTCTGAAAAAAAAACACATCTACTTTGCCAGATTCCTTGCACTCCGTCCTGTGATCGACCATGTCTCGAATGACGCTAGCGCGTGCCGAAGTGGGCGCTCCCTCTGACCTGCACGACAAACAATATTTTGTCGGTGGCCCAACTAGATGAAATGCGCTACCGTAGCATCATGGCTCAGACGGGAGCAAAAGGCGGCATCCGTGAACGGGCGGTGTTGCTGTTAAAGTCCCCGTTCCCAGTCGTGGAAAGAGATTCAGTTTGTGAGCAGCCATTGTGCAGCTTTTCACGTTGCCAGGCTCTTGCTGATGCTATGGCGGCTTTCAGCCGCGCTGCCACGGCGGATTCCAGCGGTTCGACTCTGCTGCCAAGCGCAGGGTTGTTGAGGAGCATATTCAGCAACCGTAGTTCTCGGGCAGGCACCTGTTTCAACCGGCCTTCGGCTTCGTTCAGAACAGCTTCAATAGACTCCGACAACATAGGAAAACAGTCGTCGAGTCGTGGAAAGGTCGGTCTGGAAGGCTGCTGCGGTGTGTTGTCCCGCGTTGTCGTTGCGGCCCGGCGTGTTACCGCTGCATCAGCTGCGATCTTTCGTGCAGCTGACTCATCTGCCTCAGAAAGCTTGTCAATGGCTTGATCATTCGGAAGGAGGCGCGGGTCCCCAGGCGGCGTGCTCGCGGGTATTCCCCCCGGGTCATCTCTTTGTCTCTCCATTGCCAAGGGTTGACATCTGTCCTCCGCACACCCGCGCTGCACCAGGAAGTGGTACTGCTCCACCCACGCGGCTGCGGCAAGTGCCGGGACGAGCGCATTATCTGGTATTGCAGGGCGATCAGGGGCTGCCGGACTTTCCACGCTGGCAGTTCGACCGTACTCTCTCACATTATCAGATTTGCGCAGTTGCTGTTCCGCACCTGCGCCCTGGTCCGCTCTCGGGTATGGCAGCGGCTGATGCAGACAGTCTTTGGGAGCCTGGTGCGCTTCTGTCTGTCGCCGGCAACTCATTTGGGTGCCAGGGAAAAATTTCAACTCTTCCGGCAGCTCGCGACCGGCTGCGCTTCTTTCCTGTGTCGCCGCTCCCGAGACACCAGTGCGCACGTTTCTTCTGCGTGCTCCACACAGGCGCTGGAGAAGTACGGCGACGGGTGCCGCAAGGTACCAAGAGCAAGACGATCTGTCGGAAGCACAGGGGTATCGCCCCCTGTCACTCCAGACAGCACCTTGCCTTCCGAGAGGCACCCCGGGGTCTCCGGTGAAGAAAGAAACCGGGAGATATGCAGTCGGTGCAGCAAGAACGCGAGCCCGTGTTGTGTCGGGAAGACGGTGAGCACAAGCGAGCTGCAAGCAAACACACACGATTAGCTACGCACGAGTTTGTCACTAGTCTCAAAGGCAAAGGCTGATATTCCCTTTCCTGAAAGATGAGGTGCCAGCATGCATGGCTCCAGTGTATGACATGGAAACGTACCAGTGCCCGGAGTGCTAGGGCTGACGCCTCTGCACCGATTCTCGTGTCAGGTATCAGCAACAAAAGCTGAACCAGGAGTAACGCGCAGCACGTCTCTGCCGGACTTCCTTCAGAAAGAGGATGCACGTCACGGTATTGCTCGACAAACCGTCGTTGAAATGCAACAGCGGGTCCGAGAGAACTGACGAGGCGAATAAGAATCACAGAACAAGCTTCCACCGCCTTAGAGACGTCTAAGCCTGCTGGAAGCACCGCCAAGCTTTTCTCCGCGGAGTAACTGGATGGCCCCCGACATGAATGCTCCCTGCCGGAGCTGATCTGTAAACTCCCAAGCCATGCGAATGTGATGCGGGGTAACAACTCGCGTAGCAAACATGCGAATGCACAGTTCGCGTCTATGTCAACTTCCTGTTTCGCCGCAACATGCGCTCCGCCTAGTAACCGCTTGTCCCCTAGTTTCGCGATCCTCCAGCTGTCAGACGAGGCGAGCGATCTGGCTCGAAGGGTATGACGCTGGGAGCCTGGGCGAGGCCGGAGGTCTGCAGCTTGAGCCACGTGTCCAGAGATAACCGCAAGGTCCGACAAAGCCTGAAACAAATCTGCGGTAACTCGCGACGTGGCTGGAAGTCTTGAACTCGGTGAAGACACTCCAGATATAGTAGCCTCTATCATTCTGTTAACTGTAGGGTCGGACCCGGCAGGAGCGGAAGAACGCGCTTCCAGTGACGGTAATGCCGATGGTCCCCTGACAAAGGCCTCCGCGCTGTGTGGTACATCCAGTGACCGCCCAGTCAGGTGGCGCACCCTGGCGTTGCTAGCAAACTGGAGCTGAACCGTGATATCTCTGTACAGCGCAGGGAGAGCCTGCACAGGAAAGACACGGAGAGCATGAAACGCTGTCACCCGCTAGCTCCGATATGTTCGCCGGGAGCGAAAAGCTTCTGTGACCGCTTCACACAACCACATCCGCTTCGGAGACTAGAACACAAGTAGACATCCCGCGTAAAACCATCTACACTTGACGGTGATACACGTCTCTCTGATTTCTGTCAAGGCCCGTCTTACAAAAGGACAGGAACTCTGGGCCGATCCCGGAACCGGCAAACGCAGGGCGCGGCGAAATGAAGCAGAAGTTAGCTAGCGGCTTTCAGAATCTGAATCAAAAACAGTCAGTGTCCTCGGCACTACACACCACACAAACACGCGTGTCACACGTGGAAGGCGGAGACAGTGAGTCCCAAGGGCAGGCGCAAGCACACAGACCCAGAAAGGCAGAAGTTGAGCTACGCACCCGTACAATTGCCAGCTGGACGCTGAGGTTTTCTCGGTCCAGGAGGAGCTGCTGCAAGTGTTGCTGCCGTGGCAAAAGCGTTTTCTGCAAGTATCTCGCTGCAGTGTGAAGCAAGACGAAGAGTTGGTCTTTATCACACCTTCTGCGCCGGCTTGGTTCGAGCAGAAGCATGAGACAACCCGCAGACAGGCGGGTTAGCGCCTCCTGCTTCGTTCGAAACTGGGCGGTCCGCTCATGCCGCTGTTCTCTGGTGGTGCTGCTTGGTGAACGGTCAGCGAGACTGTTTCCCAGAGTAACCTGAGAAACAGGAGGTGGCCCGGTCGAACTCAGGCTTGCAGCGACTTCGAGTAGCTGGAGCAACACACTTGGAGGGAGGTGACGCAGCGCTGGTACCAAAAACTGAAGAGACACCAGACACACCAAACCATTCAGGGATCGATAACAGAGACAAAATCTCCCTAGGAACACTTTCAAGTGGCGCACCTGGTGTGCATTGCAGACAGCAAGCGAGATGCCGCCCAGCACACAGCCGTGCGGAACCATGTATCCTCTGCGTGACTCTCCCCGTCAAAACACCTTGGTGCACTTGCCATTACGACGCAAGCGACAGCACATCAGGTCACGCTAGCACCGGGCTCGCAGTGACGTGTTCTCCAGCCAAGCCGCTGCACGGAGAACCGGGTTCCGCAGCAGACACGCTCCTTCCACACTGCACAGCGGCGCGGGCAGGATATTCACAGGGCGCGAGTCTGCAAGGTCTCCTGCGAATTAGTGGAGGGATCTAATGCGCCGAGCTCATAAGCTTACACTGGCCAACGATACAAACAAGTTCGTGCCTGCTGCAGTCCCACCGAGAATTCGTACTTCATGTGGTCTATCAACTGTGCTTGAGTTTCATGGTGTTCGGTCCGTGGGTCGTGCCTTACAGCCTGACAAAAAAGAGGCAGGGCTGGTCTCTCCATGCCGACTGGTCCGACACGCTCAAGATTCCAAAGTCCCCAAAGCAACTTTCGGATAATCTCTTTCCTGTCTGCAAGGGCGGGCCCGTCCTGCACAAAGAAACTCCTGCGACTTTTGACGCTGTCACGTCGTTCTAAAGCTCGCATTCTGTCTTCACGTGAGACCAAGTTTCCTGGTTTGGCTTTTGACTCTCTTGCATCGACTGAGGAAAGCCCAGACGAAAAAGGCAACTCATTCTGTTGCCTTCGACCCGAGGCCTGGCCCACAAAAATTTGTGGTGGCTCGCCCTCACCCAGTTGGACACATTCTCTTCCCACAATCGCTTCCCCCTCCGACTGTGAGCGAGTTTGTTCCTCACTGTTGACGCACGAAGACAACGAATCCTTTCTTTCTGTGTGTTGTGTACTTAGAAAAGACTGCGATGAGCTCTTCGCTCTTGGATGCTCCCTTTCACCTTCCCCTGCGGGGCCCCGTTCAGATTCCTTCTCCGCGTGTCTGATGTGCCCTAGACAAGGGCCGCCGAGCCGTACCAGGATCTGTTCGGATGCCCATACAAAAAGGGACTCATCAGAAAGACCCAGAGCGGCCATCGCTGCAGGCAGTGCCGTCAGCTCCTCGTCAGGAAGCAAAGGCACTCGCGTCCGAGAGTGATTTCTGTGTGGCATCCTAACCCGACTCAACAGCCAGTCGGTCGAGCCATATTCTTCAGCCCCCACGTCTGCCGTCCCCAACTGTTGAAGGCCCGGCTGCGTTGGTTGTCTTTGTTCTTCCGGCTCTGTCTCCCCGCGGAGACCTGTCGCGTTATGCAGGTATGCTTTGGGGGTTACTGTTGTCAGGGTTTTCTCCTCATCGTCGTGCTGTGCTCGTTCCTCCTGCATGGCTACTGCCACTGCAAACAAACTTTGTTGTGCCTTTGATCGGGCGGAATGAGTCACAGAAAAGAGGCACCCGGCCGCCAGCAGGCCGCGAACTAGAAGATTTCCCGCGGAAAGGCTGGCTTTCTCTTCCAACAACCTTTTGTGGATCGCTTTCGCAACTCTGCAAAGACTTCTCGGTCTCCCCCCCCTCGCCTGACTTTTGTCGTGCGAAAGACTCGAGTGGAAAATCCAAGAAACTCGGATGAGGTTGCAGTGGCTCAGACTTGCGACTCTGTCACCCACCAGAAGAGCCGACGCAGCAGCACATGAGATATGATTGTCTAGGCACCCGAGCTGGTGCAGCGCTAGCGCTGTAGAGCCAAATTCGTCGTCTGTCAGTGTTTGCCAGAAAATCTCTCGCTGCAATTGGCAGCGCACAAGCTGAAGAAGAGGAAGATCGCGTAGACCTTTTAGAATTCTGTCGAACTCCGTACGACCATGCCTATTCAGCTGTGCTTCTGCTACACCCGCCACGGAAGGCAGCAAGCCAACGATTCCGGGCAGGAGAACGTATGTTGCCGCAGCCTCAAGCATCAACTGCAAGACTGGTGTACGCACGCCCGCGCCAAGCATATCATCGCCGCGGGCTTCTTCAAGAGGACGCGTATGGGCCAGGGCTGATGAGTCCAGGGTACTCGAAGCAGCCGAAGAACGACTCGTCTGCTGCTGGGGACTACATGGTGGAAGAGAAGAAGAGGCAGCGACGCGGCGTACAATGGTGCAAGCATCGAAGCTTAGCCTGTCGAGTGTCGTGCACTCGATGAAACCAGATTCTCCAGACCGTGCATCACCCCCTAAGACTCCACCGCCTCCACTGGGATGTAGCCGCAGGTGACGAGGAGATGATTTCTCCTCTGAAGCCAGAACTATAGTAGACGCTTTGTTTCCTAGCTCCAGGAGCTGAAGACGAGCCACAGAAACCTCTGAAGGAGACAATGATCCAGCTAGCGTCTCGATGACGTAGTGCAAAGAGCTGTCCTTCAAACCAAAGGTACTGCCAGACGAAGAAGAGGGACTCGAATGGCACGAAGGATGTTTGGCACCGGGCACGGAGGAGCACGGCTGCTGGCACGAAGAGAGGGCGCGCACATTCTGAAGAAACAACAGAGGCCCGGACGGTAAGAAACGACGAGAGGAGTATCTCTGAGAGACGCAGACGACCTGGTCACAAGTCAAGAGTGGAAAATTAGAGTGCGCAGAAGGCCGCCGAAGACGCAGACCCGACGACAAAAACGGGGTCATTGGTGAAAGCAGCCAATCACGGGCAAGTGAGGAAGAAAAGCAACGGCTGACACGTTTGGAGGCCCGATGCAGGGCGAGGGTACGAGGGAAGGGAGAAGAGAATGATGAGAACGGCAAAGCCTCAGGGGGACTGGTTGGTAAGAAAGATGATATGGCGACGGTACAGTTCTGAACTCGGGTATGTCTCTCAGTAGACAGTTGAGCGCCTGTGCGTTCCCGGAACTGATTCTGTGACAAAGCCGGCAACGGGAATGGGACCGAAGTGAACGAGAAAACCCGCAAAGGCGGATAGAGAGAGGATGAAGTGAGAAAAGAAACAGGGGTCGGGGTCAGACAGCACACACACACCGGGGACCATACTTGAAGCCATGTAACGGGAGCAAGGGCTCGATGGCAAGGACGGCATAAATCTTCCTTTTCCCCCCTTCGTACCACCACGACACCCTTCCTCTGTACCTGGGGGAGACGTTGGTTTCTGCGGGACTGCGATGTCGGACCATCCCTTTTTTCGGCTTCACGCCTTCTCGACTCGTTCCGTCCCCGATAGTCCTGGGAGCACGGCCCGAGAGCCGGCGAATGGCTGCTGAAGCCGCCATGAAGTCGCCGACCGGTTCTCGAAAGACGTACAGTTGTTCTGCCGCAGCAACAACGTCCTGACATGGCTCAGAATGACTGGTCGGTCACGCCGCAAGTATGATAGCGGAGAACAAACCAGTGCACTCCGAGTGTTCAGCGCTAGCTGCGCACCTCAGGTCTGAAGAACTTCCACGTTGTACTCGTCAAGAGAACCATCACGGGTAGTCCTCCTTGGGGGGAGTTTCACACAAGCTGAGGACACTCGCATTACCCAGAACTCACCCGCAGATTCACAAGTATGCGCACCTACAGTTGGCTGGGTAGCTATACGTGAAAACATATGTTTAGGTGTATCCATAGATGTAGATATGTGTCCATACATGCGTATTAACTATTGTTCTGCGTCCCTGCACGAGCGAGAGCTGCGTCCCATTGCACCGCGTCCAGAAGTTGGGGCCAGAGAAGAGACAAAAAACGATGCTGAGACGCTACGGCAGGTGAAGCAAACACAGTTAGGGCAATACCGAGGTTGACAGCCGTGGAGGAACTGTCAACATAGACGCCACGGGGAGACACTAAAAGTCGCAGGGGAACGCCCCAAACTGAAATCAGATGCGAAAGCAAAACTCCAGCAGTCCGTGGCCCTGCACGGCCGCACTTGGGCAGTCTCGGAGACCCGCTGCAACAACGTCGAAAGTTTAGCCGGCCTTTGTCTCCGAAGGCAACTACTGAAGAGGCGCCATGCTCTCTTTTCGGCTAGAGGGCAAAGGAAAAGGGGCACATCTACTGCCAATTTGCTCGCTTCGAGAAAACAAAGTGCTGTTCAGCAGCTAGTCTGTTCTCATCTGTCGCATGACGCACACCCTGGCTCACAGAGACTCGAGTTTTTGCGTGGTAGTCTTGGTCGGCGTCCAGGGCGGAGACAGCAGAAGCAGGACAGCATCGGTGATACATGTTTACCCTGTGCATGCCGGAGAGCCCGAACAACTCGCTGCCAAGACCCGTCTTCCTGGACACAGATAACTGGGGTTCTGACCAAAATTTGGGGCTTCGATACCTCCAGAGCTCGCTGAAGCATTTCAGTTGCTTTTTTCGAGAGGATTGACTGAGAGGCGAGGCATTTCCTGTATAGTCTGACCCGGCAAAGCTTCTGCACACTGGCACCTCCACGAGTTCCCATGAGAACGGGAAAACCCGACTGGCGGAAATTTTGCAACAGGGCTACACGCATACGCATACACCTGTTTTTCTCTGCCGAGGCCTTCTTTTCTAGTTGGCGCGATTAACCTCAGGAGCTTTTCAGCAATAAACACTGGCGGCCATATTTTCATGCCTACACCCCAGAAAAAGGAAAGACTGTCTTTCGCTCTGTGCGTATTCAGTCAATGCTGGCCCTTGCGGCCGCACGACGCCGTACGCTGGAAGGGTCTACCCATCATCTCAAGAATTACAACACAGTCTCCTAGTGTTCATCCGATCAAAGGAAACTACTCCTGTCGTAGACAGCTCGAATCTCCTTTTACTCCAAACGCGCTGCTCCGCAGTCTCTTTCTTCTACGTTCACGAGTGTCTGCACTAGTTTATTTTGTTGGCGGCGGCGTCGAAATGGTCAGTTCAGGCCGAAGGAGGATCCAGCGAGGAAAGAATGTCGGAATGTCTACTCCAACCGCAGCGTCAAAAAGAGAAGCCTTTTCTTTTCACAAGCACGTTACAAGCTCCTGCCTTGAGCCTCCAGTGCACTGATGTTAACCAGACTAATCAAATGGAAAGCAGCCCGAGCTTTCAATTGTCCCTCAGCTGCGTTCCTCCAACTTCGGTGAGTGCCGCGGTGTGAGTCTCGCATGCCTCGCATTCCGCCCGTCAATCCAATCAACATCGATGAACGGATGACTCAGGGCAACATCTACGGGAGAACTTCACGTAACGTCATGGGTCGGAGTCTTCTTACTGCTCGTGGAGGGAGTGTGGTGTGGTGTTGAAAACCTCTTCGGCCCTTCCAGGCACCGTCGGTACCGCGTAAATCCCCTGGTCTCTCCAAGACAATATGCGATGCACGATTCAGTTTCTCCCTGCCGAAGATGCAGCTTTCAAGTCCCTCCCCTTCGGACATCCTCGTTCACGCAGGCGTCACGCCCGGACGCAAATGCGGCATGTCTGTCGCCACTTAGAGCGGATATTCGAAAAACGCACTTCCGAAGACGTTCTTCCCTGCTATGGAGACGAAGGTGTCGTGGAGCCGCCTCGCAGGGACGAGGAGATTCCCGAAACTCACTCCTTACCGCAAGCGACCCCACGATTTTTTTCTCGCTCACTAGCTCGACGGGTGTCACGAGAGAGAATCAATCTCCGGGGAGGAAATCCAAGTCTTTTCACACCTCGGCCCCGCGGCTCATACGGAACTTCTTCGGAAGCACAAGAGAGCTTCCAGTCAATGGGCCCAGGTGGACGGTGGCGGTTCAAGAGGGAAACGATGGCGGCCTCTGATGAGGAGGCAAGAGTCACGCTACTAGGGAGTGGTCTAGAGAGCCGTGCAGGAAGAACCAGGCGTACTTTCGGTCGCGTCATTCCTAAGAGGCAGTGGAGTAAGGGGCTCGGTTTGCCTGTAGCTGATAAGTGCTCTGTATTGCCTTTGTTCTTGCCGTGTATTGGACGTTATGCCTTTGGTGCTTGCCGCCTCAGCCACGCTGAGCCCCGACGTTTCTCTTCTGTGTCTCGCCCTACTTTTCCGATGTGCTGTCCCGCCGTGTCGTCGTGCGCCTCTGCTACAGGTCTCATCAGTTGTCTCGGCGGCTCTCGTGGTTCTTCTTCACTTGTCATGCACAATACTTCTGCGTACCCTCTGAGAACGCGGCTGATGAACTCTGCATTTCCTAGCGCTCCTTGGATCTATTCTGTCAGCTCCTTGAGTCAAGCTTCTGCTTCGCCGCCACCATGGTTCCTTTCTGGTTTCTCTTCCTGCTCTTTCTCTTCGTCTCCTGCGTCTTCTTTGTCTTCGCCGACAAGCGTCTCGGTGGCTCTTGCCGCCCAACAGCGGCTCGCCGTCACCGCGCCTTCTCCCGCGTCTCTTCCAGTTTCTTCAGTCCTCTCTCTCAACCGCCGTCAGCAACACACAGAACACCAGACGCAGCAAATCGACAAAGCAACCACGGTAGACGACTGTCTTGTGTTTTTCTCGGAGCATAAGAAACACAGGATCTCTCCCGAAGTTTTTCTTTTTCTTCTACGCCGCATTAAGTTGATTGTCACCACTCATCTGGTAAGGAAAAATGAGCAGAAACACGGAGGCCCTACGCGAGGAAACCGGCTGCAGGAAAGCGCGGGCGAACAGGAAGGCGGACACAGTCCAAGCTTGGACCAAACAACAGGAGGCGCAAATCTCGTCGGCACAGTTTCTGATTGTGGCGACTTCTCTAGGTCTTCTTCGACTGCCCGGCGGTCTTCATCATCCCTTCACTCATCTTATGTACCTTCGCCGAAAGTCGTCCGAGCATATCTTCACCAGTATCCTGAGTTTCGGGAAGTTCAAAGGTTCCTATTAAAAAACCTTGACAAGTTTCCTGTGAACGACTTACTTTCTTCTCTTTCTCTTTTTCAGCAGCTGAATGTTTGTCCGCGTCTTCTTCTTCGTGCCTCAGCACCTTTGCTTCTCCGTCAGCTTCCTCAACTTACCTTGTCGCAGGTGGCGCAGTTACTTCGAGTGTATGTCCACTCCAACACCATCGGTGCACATGAGACCGCAGCGACATCAGGCGTGGCGATAACCGTGTGCCGCGAAGTTACTTATTGGCTACACGCTTGTTCTAAGGAACTCGGCAAACTCGAGTGCTCAGTACTAGCCGATCTGGTTGACGCAGGGAGCAGGACGCCCGCCAATCAGATTGGACTACTGCGGCTGCTTCGTTCCATTGTTCAGCAACGTATGCATCTAATGAATTCAAGTAAGTCGAATTCTAACCCACACATGCTCCTAGAGCACGCATGGGCTACACAATCGTAACCCGACCAGCGGATCCCTGCTCATCCACTGTGGTTTCTGGCGAGAAGCCCTATCGGCACCGGCCGCGTCCACGTGACGGAGTGCTCACACGATACATTGGTACGAGGATGGCGGGGGTGCTTCCGTGTACACCCTGACTATGGCAGCCAGTACGACTGTGTGGATCAGAACGTGGCAATCGTTTCACAAGCGAATCCTCTGAGAGTCCCTTGCTGCTGAAGGACTCAAACTGCTTGCGACTTACAGGAGAGAATTTCTGTGGAGAATACTGGTCTCTCTCCGTACGCGCACTCTCGCTCAAGTATTCTTGGGTAATTGCGGACTGCATGTGTGTGCATACAAGCTGCTTGCAGAGGGACTACCTCTTGCAAGTGAATAGAGCAGAGGACAGCAGAATATGTGCGCGGTGGCATCTGCTACGTTGGTACGATTGTTTGGGTAGGGACGCCCCCCGCTCCGTCTAGGTGTCGCGCTTATCGCCTCGCGAGGAATGGCTAGATAATTTCTTCAATGGAGAGAGGCGTCCGTACTAGGAACGCGTTCGTGTGTAGTGCAGTGAAGTGTCAGAGTATTAGGGACCAGAACGAATGCAGTAGGCTGGGGAGGGCTGTGGCATTCGTGGACCCCGTTTGCCTCCGCGGTGACAAGCACGGTCTTCATATTTCGTCTCCTCCTCGCAGTGTGGGCTGGCTTGCGTTCCGTACCAAGCCGAATTTTCTAGAGCGCTGATGTGGTCCCGTCTGCTCCCCTGTCTGGTTCCCTTTTGGCCCCGTTCTTCTCTGCGTGCGCGCGGTCACAGCTTTCATTAGCAATTCCTCTTCAGAAGGAGTGTCCTATCAGGCTTCATTTTTTTGTGGACACCTCGCGGACGTAATGTATTCGGTCTCTCTTCTCTGCGCTTCTGTGTGCGTTTTGTCATTGACAGAGCAGCTTTCCCTCGTTCTGCACGCCTATGCAAAGCACCCGGCAGCGGCAGATGACTTCATTCTACAGCAGTCTATGTCTACGCTTCTGGCCAGGCACGATACCGACGACATGTCACTTTCTTCTCTTCTCCGATGCATCTGGGCGGCCTCGGCTGGAGTCAGCAAGACCACATCGAGCGGCAGGGGGCAGTGTGCGCCGTCGTCTCTTTGGAGAGAACAGCGCTCCCATCAACTTGATCTTCTGAAGGCTCTCGTAGCACGCGCAGAAGGTGTTTTGCTGAAGCAGGAAGACCAGCTCGATGGCCAAGCCGTGGCAACACTGGCATGGGCGTGCAGCAGGGGAGGCGGCGCTGCCGTGGGGTCGTTGTCTTTACTTGAGATGCTGCAGAGGCGAGCCCTGCGGGTACACGCCCAGATGACACCACAAGGTGAGTTTTGACTCACAACAAATTGCTGCGTCTCATTCAGTCGTGGGTGCACTGGTGGTACTACTTTCCGTGGTCCACATGGTCTCGTGTTTCGGATTTCTTGAGGCCGGCCCGGAAGCCAACTTGTGGATCAAGATGTTCTGTCTCCTGCGCAGAAAACTGTCACAGCGCGGTTCCTCGGCATATTATCTGGCGGTGGTGGCTTGCTTTCTACAGTCGGCTGGGAAGCGAAACCAGCTGCGACGGGCTCGGGTGCTCTTCGTGCCGTGAATGCACGTAGGAGAACAAGCGCGAAAAAACACCCTGTACCAATTGATACCGCTAGGAGCCATGAAAAGCGATCGGTAACTCTACTCGGTACAGAAAGAGCATTACGTAGCAACGCAGGCGCCACGAGGAAGCTTTTGGATCCGACAGAACTTCGTTGTAGCGGTTTGTCTTCACGCAATATTTTTCCCAGCTCTCTGAGACGTTGCTTCCCTGCATTTTTCTGTCAGGCATTTCGAATACTTTGTGGAGTCTAGCCATTTCCCTCGGCCGAGTGGTAGAAGTACGCATGGATCGTGGCGGAGGTACGCCGGTGTCTCTAAATTCAGCGAGGAGGACCCCGGCTGGTGCCGGAGATTCTTCTCCGCACGGCCACGGAGTGCAAGCTGGACACCATTGTGAATCTGCTGGCCGTTCAGACAGTAGTGCCTTGCCGACCGGACAATTTCCGAGCCCAGGCGACTGTACTGAAGAAAAGCAGCTATGTACAAGCGCGGCGCAGGCCGACGAGGCCCCTTCTTCTCACCTGACAGGCGAAACCTTGTGCATACTGTTGTTTCAGCATGTGGAACCCAGTGTTTTTCGGTCACTGCCGCGCTTCGAACCACAGGATCTCGCCACCCTGGCTGAGGCTTACGCACTTCTGCGCTGCGGTAGCGACGCTTTGCATTCAGCAGTCCAACAATTACTGATAGAGAACTGGGCGGATGAGCTTGGTTCGGACCAGCTGGTCCGAGTGTTGCACGCATACGCGGTCTTGCGGGGGAGCAGTCGCCTTTTCAGCGCGGTCCAAGTGAATTTACTGCGCAGGCTAGAGACGTTTTCTGTCCACGGACTCTGTGACGTGATTTGGAGCTATGTCGTGATGCGATATCTTGACCAGCAGTTCTTAGAGGTAAGGAGCGGCAGACTGGAAAGAGCGTGCAAGTGGGAGAAGAAATACCAATCTGCCTACAAGGACGGCCAGGTACTGCATGCGCTTTTACTGCGTCGGATGACATACAAGTATCTGACCAAGGGGAAATGCTCGTCTGCCAGAGAGGGACTGCGCCTTCTGAAAAGTAGTGCGCCGCAGTCCAAGCAGTCGACCGTAGCGGAGGCCAAGCAGACCTTTCCGGTGGCGACATGTGCGGTTCAGCTTTTAGACCTGGCCGTAGCCGTCTATGGTATGTCGTGAGAGAGGGGTCAGTCGCTACGGTGATCTCAGTTTTCGGCAAATATGTATTCGTACCACCTGCTGGCACACGCACGCCCTAGTCACGCAGCCAGGCGCACAATGAAGGTGACCTCCGTTAGCAGGTTCGAGATGGACAGACGCTGACATACTATGTCCACGGTTAACGTCTTCGCTGGCGTCTGGGTTCCCCGCGTGTGCTGGCTTCAGGAAGAGAAGACTTCAGACCAACCGTCGGTGATGTGTTGCTTGCCGTCGCGTGTGCCTGTTCCCGTGGTGTGGGGCTTACAGATGTGTCTGTCTCTGGTCCCTCTCGAGCGCGTAGCAGGGGATGACAGATGCGCTCTGCTATTTCCGGCTGCGCTGGAGATTTCCCTTGGTAATGACATGCTTCCGGAGCGTAGCGTGCCGGCTATAATCCACTGCTTTAGCCACTGCAGTCACCGGAGGTAGAGCCCAGTTTGGCCGTGGTCCGCCGAGCGTGAATCGAAACTTCGCTCACTGGAGTCGCGCTTTCCGACAACACAAGTAGTTTTTTCAGTCACTTCTCATGCTTGGAAGTCTTCTCTTCAAACGCTCTCCGACAGTCTCCGACAAGTAAAAAAAGACGTGTTCTTCATTAGAACCGTAGGCTTTTGTGGCGCCAGTAGTACGGTCTGCAGCTTGGGTCTCTGGCGGAAGTCGAATTTAGCGATTACACGGCCTTCGTGTGACGGCGATTTCCCTTTCTGCATCAGTCAGTGCGTTTCCTACCAGGTCCTCAGAGAATGACGATCAGGAAAAAGCCGAATCAAGGGCCGGTGTGAAGGGAGTAACTTTGACACCTCTCCTGGAGAGAAGCGTACCTATCTCGTCAGAGGCGAAGAACATGACGCGCTTCTGAGTGTCACGGACTGGGGGAGCAGACAGCCCTCACTGAGAACGTTTCTCGGGGTGAGTTTGCGGTCCCAACACCTCTGATGCTACTGTGGGGCCGGCGTGCGTTCAGCGGTACCGACAGCGGACCAAATCCGCCTGCAGCGAATGCGGAAGTACACTCGAGGTGAGGCGCCGGACTGCACCTTGTTGCACGCGCGTGTCGGTCGGGGCAAGAATAATCCTTTCTTTGCTGAAAAGGCTGACCACGTCTCACGGCGGCCGTCTTCGTAGGGAGTTCCCAGGGACCTTTTCCGATAGGGTACGGAACGGTGGCAGTCGCCATGCTGTCGCGGTTCATCCATATGAAGCCTTTTGCTGGACGATAGTCTCCAATACCAAACCTATCACACGAACACTCTGCGCCAACTGGGGACAGCAGAAGACTAGTGAACAGTCTGACTGTGTCCTCCTTGCCGATGGATACGTACAAATCTCTGCCTTCTTGCATCCCAGAGCCCTAGAGCCTCAAGCGTGAGCAACTGGACAAAGCTGCCAAACAACCGGCATACGCTCGATGCCTTGCGTCAGTCCGTAGTAGATGGACTGGTCTCTTCCACCTCGGTTGTGACGAGCCCGTCGAGGCTCGCGAGCATTTGTTTAAACTTTCGCTATCGCGCCTCCAGGAGTGGTTTTACAAAAGCTGAGCGGCCACGCAGACCCGCTCAGGGAGTGCCTGAGAGGAATGTGCGGTAGCAGTTCTTGGGCATGTGTGGACTTTTCGCCTCTTTGAAATGCAGACTAGTGGCGTTCGAGTGTATTTGCCGGCCCCGACAGTAGTCTGCCCGCTCTATTGCAACGGAAGCCTCTTATAGTCCGTGTCTCCCCCTGTGCGGTTGATTCTGCTGTTCCGCAGTACCTTTGCACGTAGCCACAGTGTCTTCGACTACTGGTAATACTGCTTTCTGAGAGCTCAGAGAAACCCCTTTAAATTCTCATGAGACGATCCGGATTTCTGTTTCCCACTTTTTCCGGAAAGTCTTACTTCACAAGTCCCGCTTGTGCTGAATCTCGCAGAAGCCTTCTGGGAACTGCAGCTGCATGATTTTCCTGCCAGCTTCGCTGCCTCTGTTGCTTCTGGTGAGTTGACGAGTCCGAATCTTCTTCGATGTTGCTTATGCTTCGGTTCCGGAATTCAGTCCCGGAGTTCGGCTTCTGTCCCTCGAGGCTAACAGCGTTCCCTCACTCCAACTGAGAACGGGTCCGTGCGAGGGCAAAGTATTGGTTTGTCGTAGGTGAAGGTTCTTCGATCCGCTTGCCGCTTTTTGTTGGACAAGGTCGTACATAGCACAGACGGCAATTTCCATCTCGTGCTGAAAGTGGAGGGTGGACTGGTAGTTTCACCGCACTGGGCCGGTGGAGATTCTTGAAAAGTCGACCTGTCTTCGGATTCACTTCTTACGGTGCAGAATGCGTCCGTATGAGTCGCAGTGGGTCCCTTTACTACACACAGTCGCATGTTCTGTCTCAGTATCCTTTCCACTCTCCTTGCACCTTTAGCAGCCGTAGCTAAGAAGTAACTAACCTGTTTTCATTGTCATGCTGCAGTCTGAGGAAATACACCTTTGTTGGTAACCTTTTTCAAACAGGTAGAGGCAGCTTTTCGACGAGGTCGGAGTTTCTTCGCCGCCGAGCAATATAGCGTTGGGACGCTGCCCGTGCGAATACCACCGGGAAAAACCTACTGAAAACGAACGGTTTGTCATGAGCTCGAATGTTCTGCACTGCAGTGGCGAAATCTCTGAGCATATCGTCTGTCGGCGTCGACCAGGTCGGGTGTGAGAGCACCGCACCGGGCCCGGAGAATGGGAAAGGCAACGAGAAAAGCGGTTTCCGGGAGAGGGCAGTTGCCGCTAACTACGAGGTGAAAGACGCTTTCGACTTTGACGGATACCTCATTGACGTGTGGTTGCAGCCGAGGCAAGAAACACCTCATCAGCAGGCAGGAAGCAAGCGCGAGAAGGTTCGTGAGCAGCCGGAGTCGAGCGAGAGCATGAATCTGGGCAACGGGTTGGCTATACTTTGCCACACATCCCAGACAGTGCATCGAGAGACAGGCAGGCCTCTTGGACCAGCCATCATGCGCCATCGGCACCTGAGACGGAGACGTGAGTGCTGTAGATAACGACGTGCGCAGGCTGGGGTCATGGACTTTTTTGAGAGCACTCTTTTTCGCTGGCTGTTCAATCCATGTTGGAGTTGATTCTTGTTTTGCTGGCGCACCACACTCGTCTTCTGAGTCCTCATTATTTCCGAGGACGCCAGGCTTCGCTTAGTGCTCCCAGGTGTGCAGTGACTAGAAAACGGCCGCACATTGTTTCGCCGCATGAGGCGTTCTTCTTTTCCTTGTTGTTGGGGGCGGTTGCGTCCCAGCCAATGGTGTGACTATCTGATGCCTCGCTGTTGGGCTTCGTGCTACCCCGCATGCAAAGGGTGATTCAGGCGAGACGCTTCTGCGGCGTTAGGAGCTCCCATTCTGTGCAGAGTCTGAATCCAAGTTGAAGTACCCTTGGCCCACGGGTAGAGGACGGAGGCACAGAACGACCAGAGCGGTCAGCCCGACACGCTTCTGCCAGAGGGGCTGTTCCGGAAGTCGCAGGAGTGTGCAGCTGTTTTTCCCAGACTAACCACTGCCCCTTAGCCGTCGAGCAGAGGTAACCGTGTTAAGGTGTTTGCAATGTGCAAGCCAGCTCGCAGGGGCGCCTTTGCCACCAGCCCAAGACCAGTGACTGAGAGGGGTACGTTCGGTACTGGAACTGCCCTGCGGCTGTGTTTTCCATGGTAGGGCTCTTCTCTCGACTGCGGCTCCCTTCTCTGTGACGCAGGAATACCCGCCGTCCACGTTCTGTGGGATTTCTGGAAAGTAAGTGAGCTTGACAGGAAACCCAGCTGGAGGGGCCAACGACCGTCCCAACAGTTTAACAGGGCATGGGCCCCGGGGTTGGTTCTCCCAATGTCCGGCAGATTCAAGTTTCCGCGCACCCCTTTCTCCTGCTGAGTGACTGTATAGTTGCAGGGAGGCGCGGGTGTGGAGACGCAGATCGAGCTGTGGCTCATAGTTCTCCAAACCGACTGACGCCATGGGCGGCGTTAGAAGATGCCTGCTGCCGGCTTCCACCTGTCATGCCGCGGCGAACGGCCAAAGCAAATCAGCCAGCCTCCGCGTTCGCAAACTCAGTGCCTAACAGGTCCCCCGCTCATTCTAGACAGCAACTGGCATACTGCAGTACATGGTTTCCGGTGTGGCTGTACATTGTTCAGGCACTTCCGTCGATCGAATCCCGAAGACGTTTTCTGCAAGAGAAGATCCAGCGTGCGCTGAAGGAAGAGAAGGATCGCCGTGCATCTCATGCTCTCAACATCGCTCGCCACCGTGGAAATTTGGGGGGTCACACGACCGCAGGCGGAAGAGAAGTCGAGGCAGGTAGGGTCTCCACGGGCGGCAAAGACTCATCCAACGTAAACGACTCGGCGCCGGCGGTCAGGCAGAATGATATTTAGTGAACTATAGATGTGGACGGAGGCCGGGTCACGTTAGCAGAGAAAAACGTCCACCGAACAAGGGTTTAGGGTTTTAGGGCACTGGTAGCAACGTGCAAACAACTCGTGCCTCTCGTAACAGATCGATCCGGACGCCCGGAACGGACAGTGGGACCGTCAACTGACAAACGTGCCGGGTCCTGTCACGCGACCTGGGTTTCAAGAAGCATCCTACAACGCCAGGAACAACACGGTGGAATCAGGTTCCTGTGTCCATTGACCCGGCTGTCCCCAATTCCTGACTCCAAGCATTCCGAGGGGAAAGGATGGTTGACGCCGAGCGCTACACGAGGATGTTTTTTTAAGCCGTTAGTTGAGAGCTGCTGACACACGTGACACCTTGCACTGAGGGGTGTCAGCGGCTCAAGTAGTGAGCAGGGGGATTTCAGCGTCGGTGGGCCTCGTTGCCGAGGTGCTACTGAATCGGGAAAAACCGGACAACGGTCAACGCGATGTGGAGTACTCCACTACCCTTCGGCAAAAATGTGTGTGACACTGAGGGCCCTAATGCTGAGACGCGGTATGAACGGTGCGACGTTCGTTTCACCAGCAGGCCGTTGACCCGCGTTCAGGATGCCGGGCAAGCGATGACAAGCATGTCCTCTTCATCCTCGTAGAATGAGTCTTCTGTCTCGGACTCTGATGTCTGTCAAAAAAGAAAGACAGTCGGAGGACCAGTCCCCTCTTGTTTCAAGTGCATAGCCCTGCTCAGTCGTACAGCAAAATGGGTTTGTTTGCTGGAGAGATACAGTCCGGGGGTAGTTCTCCTGGTGACGGAGACAGGCGCGGTAATGTACGTATGACCACTGCTCAGCCAATAGACATATACTGCGCATTCTTAGATGAGTACAGTTCTCTGTTAGCTACCTCCTTAATAACAGGCATGTCGAGTCTTCTAACCATTTCAGGCGTTTGCTTGAATTGTTTCTTCACCTGGGGGAGGTTGCGGAGGTTCAGTCGAGGGACGTTTGCAGGCCGCGTTAAGGGGCGAGGCGAAATGCGGAGCGGGACGCTTGCACACTTGCTGCTGTCTGACCTGGTGAACAGGGAGCGCAGGGGAGTCAGGCCGACAGAGAAGATGCACATATAGCCTGTTCGCTTGACTGCAGCGACGGCCTACAAGACGCATCTATCACAATGCAGGAAAGGCAGACAGGTCTAGTGAAGCAAAGTAAACGGTAAGGTTCTGAAGTAGTGAGTGTTCTGCTCCGGTCGGCCTGAGTCAGCGCCATTTAGCATTCAACGGAGACGCCATTCCCTTGATGTGGGAGGGCGAAAGCGGTCGCCGAGCGTCCGTCGTCGGAAGGGCCTGTGCCACGAGCGTGTAGGTGTCCGGCATCACGTAAGACTCTGGCGGCAGTTCTCCTCGGCGTGCCTGTACTACTAACCAGGTGCTGCCCGGGCGTTCCATCTCTTGTCCATCTCTGCCGTAAGGTAAAGACCCGGGGCAATGACCGTCAGGAACTTGGCACTGTGAAAGGTCAATGTAGCTGTTTCTCGCGCAGGGTGAGCGTGGAACCAACGCTGGCTGGCGTGCCAGCTGATGCTCTCGAAGTACCGTCTCCAAGAGGCTAAGTGCGTCGATGCTGCTCGACGCTGTACCGTCTGGGGGACAAGCTGTGCGCAAGCAAAAAACCATGCTTTGCACACATTCTATTCAACACCGCCACAATTCGGAATGCGAACTTGGAGCCCAGATAGGCTGCTGCCCGCGCTCGTGCTTTCGTCCGGTATTCTGAGCCCGTATACTGACTGTGACGAAAGACAGCCCCAGGTGTCGAGGCGGATGACTTTCTCAGCTGCGTCGGTTTCCTCAGACCGGTTAGAGCCCTGAAGTCACTGTCTGGTGCCGAGGTTTACTATGGCGGTCCAGGCGGCCGTCCGCAGCGTCTCAGCCAGTGCTGGCCGATAACATCATCGTGGTGAATTTGCTTGTTCGGCTTAGCAGAAGGGTGCTCGCGTCAAGCCATTCTGGAAGTCGAAGAAGTCGCAGATGTCGCGGTGAGGTGCGCTGACAACAGAACTAGTAATTCGTTGGAGCTGAGGGCAGCACCGTTTCGTACCCGCTGCCCTGTGAATGGTGGCTTGTTCGTCTTCCCTCTGACGCCTAGTCAAGCCAGCGCTCTGCAAATCTCCCCAGGAGTTCGCTGTCGAGGCCACAATTGGGCTATCTCGAGCTCCTTCCCTCGGTAGTTTCTTCGCGTGTGCAGCGGGTGGAGAGGTGCCGGGGTGGTGCCGGCTGCTGTTACGGCTGCTCGGTACGACGTGGTTCCCGGACATCCCTCTCTCACTTCCACTGTCGCGTGCAGGCGTAGGGTCAGAAACAAATCGATGGCACGAGGTTGTAGCTCGTATTCCGTTTGCGCCAGCAGCTGTGCTGCCCGCCGGGGACAGGTCCGGGGCCTCGGAGAGTGCTTCTTCCTCAGAAGGAAGTCGCAATCGGGCCTGCGCAGTACTGCAGATCCTTCGAGCCGGAGGGATGGTTCCAGACTTGCGGTCTCTGTTTATGAGTACGGTGTGTGTTTTTCCCTGACTCCGCACCGCAATGGTCTCCTGTCGGTGTGCTTTACTAGCAACCCCAGCAACTACGTAACTCTCTGTTCGTAGCCCAGTGTCCGACAGCTGTGTACCCGGTTGGCCCGGTAGAAGAAGCGGCTCTCCTGTGAGCGACGCGGTCAGCGGCCATTGCCCGGGACTTGAATGCGGGGGAGAACGACGAAGAACAGGCAGTCGCTCTTGGCTTTCTGCATGTGGGGAACCAGTGGCGCCTTGTAGGCACCACGAGGAAGGCATCGCGGCCTGAATTTCCGCTGCCCCTAGCCGGGCGTGCCACCTCGAGGCACCCTGTTGCTTTTTTCCGGGGCTCACTGGATCGAGTCTTGAAGCATTCTCCGAACAGGGTCCAGGTGTAGGGGACGGCGTGTGGCTAGTGGAGCCGCCAGTATCGTTCAGCACTTTTCCGTCCTGCACACTACCCGATCCAATTGCAGCTGCGCATGCGGCGAAGGAGTCCGGACATTCGTTGAGATATTCGATAGTGGCGTCGTACGAAGCACGAACGCACGAGAGAACTGCAGCAAGGTGTTTCATAGCAGGCCACCCAGCGGCGGTACAGAGGCAGCACACAGCTGCTGCTGCGAGTAACTCAGACAGCTGCTTTTGACCGTGTTTGTCCTTCTGGGCACCCCAGCCCCTGAGTTGATGCATCTGAAGAGTAGCTTGCTGTAGTCGCGCCCAGGCCAGCCCGGCAGTGGCTGGAGAGGCGAACGGGTCAGTGGCGACCTGCCTCACGTCACTTCCGCAAACGCTTTGGTAGCTGGCCGATACTTCTGCTGCATCCACCGGCTGTAAACCTTCCATATATTTAGGTACTACTGTCCCAACAGCAGCCGAGGAGGGAGAGGTGACGGCGCACGTAGCAGCAGGGGTCGCAGGTGCTGTCGGCAGACCAACCTCATCACGGGCGTGTGCACCTGGTGCAGTTTCGCTGCCTCCGTACCTGTCAGCGGTATCGGCATAGCGCTCTTGACTTGCCCTCTGGCACTGCGGAGTCGCCAGAGAGAGCCACCGGGCATAGCCAGCAGGGTCGCCTGCCGGGCTTCGCCTTGCGTTGCACTCCAGGACACTTTGCTCCGCGACGCTGGCACCAGCAGCCGGCTCAGATTTTGACCCAACAGCTGCAGCATTCGGGGCCGGGAACTCCAGAGACAAAAGGCCGGACGACTCTGGTGCTGATGCAGCCGAAATGTTCCGTGTCTCTAGAGCCACCAGTTCTCCGGGTTTCCCAACTGCCAATCCTGGCCGGAGGGGTGACCCTGGCGACATTAGCCGGAGCGAGTCGTGTAAGCCAGCTGGTGACACTGGCTGACAGCCCGTTGTGCACATCCTGCATTTGGGCGTGCCGCTGAGACCGGGCAGCGATCCGGAGAGAGTTCCATGGAGAAAGGTACGACAGGCGTCAGTTGCGGCCTCTGCGACGTCACTTTGTGGAACCGCCGAGTGAGGGTTGCTCGGGAGAGCGCCTGGCCATTCTCGCTTGGAACGCTCGGGCTGTCGGTCCTTCTGTGAGATGAGTACGCCTGACAGCGCTTGCAGACCGGATTGCTCGGAGGAGGTCACACCCCGCGTGGTGGTGACTTGGTCCTCATGCGTTAGAGACTTTGCCGAAGAGGGGCTGCAAACTGAGGTGCCCCCCTCCCTACCCACAGGAGCAGCGGCGTTTCTCGTGCCACCTCTGGGGGCCGGCACCTGCTCACCCGTCAGTTCCTGCGGCACCGGGCTAGCCGTTAAACGATCTGAGGGCGGCAGGCACGTACTCGCCAGCCCTTCCTCGCAGACCCTCTCTCGCCCAGGTGACAGAGACGCACCTTTGACGGGGTGCTGCTGCTCCTCGCGGCGATTCCCATTTAACTGTTTACTCGGGGGGATAGAAGTGGAACCACCTAGAGTTTCTAGCTCAACGTGCTGTTGTAGTTGCTGCCGCAGCTGTTGGAGTGTAGCGACCTGTTCCTCATGCCGAAGCGCCTGACCGAGAGTGTGCCGTATTCTATGCAGCTCCCGTTCTTGCCGATGAGCTTTCTGCTTGAGCTGCTGGTATCTCCCTTCAACTACGGTCCCGCTCATTCGTGCGGCACGCGTGCTATTAGCACTGCCGACGGCACTGCCGCTACACGCCGACCTATTCGTGCCAAAGCTGCGTCGCGTGCACGTCAAGAGAAGCGGAGTCCTGAGTGACTCCGGCGCCGTTGAACCTAGGCTGCTACAGCTGCTGCTGTGCCCAAGCGACAAGGGGTCCAGCTGTAACCTCGGCACTGTTGCCAGCCTGCGGGCAGCAGCGGCTGCAGCCCTGAGCTTTGCCTCCGTTTCCGATGGACTGCCTGCGACCCGAAGACGAAAAGGGCACAAGTAAACACGTCAAATGCAAGCCTCTCCGCGCATCACCCTTTGTTTAGAGTAATCGCTTGTTATGCTGACCTTGTGTACCGCTCGGCCTCGGAGTTCGGGATGAGAATGCTACCCGTTCGTGGGACAAGGACCATTCATAAAGCCGGGACGTCTGAAGCCTGTGTACTTGCTCCCCCGTGCTCCCCGAGCATCTCAACCGCTCACGTCTGTCGGCTGTAATGTTTGAAACCAGGGCACTTCGTGTTCCTCTCCGAGTTGCACTTAATGAAGAGAGAATTTTTCAGGGTGTTTCACTCGTTTTTTCTCTCGGGGGGACAGCTGTTTCAAATGATGTGACTATGAGTTTTACACCCGGGATAATGAAACGTACTGTCCAGCGGGACACGCGGAGCTTGATTCTGTGTCGTGATGAACTTGGCTGACACACTGCGGAAGGCAGGCTTCCTCCACTTGTTGCTCGGCGCCGGGACATTCCTCTCTGCTGCGGAACTGATTAACGCCCTACAGACACGAAGGTCGGGTGAGGACGCCGAGGAAGCCAACAGGCGGCGGGATCCCGTAGCGTCGGCTTTTGACACTGCTGCGACAGGCGATGAAGGTTTCACAAGCTGTGACGTGCTGAGCTCGTTGCCGTTGCCTTTCTTCAGATAGCATGGCATTGGCGGACCGCTGGACGCAGAGACTTCCGGGCAGATCGATGCTTTGTCGCTGGCGAGGTTTCTACATCGTGAATCTGCGGGGCCGGCCGCTACCATACGTTGTGTGGAGGTGATGAGCTGAGAAGGAGAGTTTTTTGACTCGCCTAACCCGTTGAAGGAAGCAGGGGAAGACTCTGAGTCGCGCTGCCAAGAGAAGGGATTTGATGCTCCAGCCGCAGTAGGAAAACCGAAGCTGCAACCGCACTGAGCGCTGCCAGTGGGCACGGGTCCTGGCTGGTGGGGTTCTTCATCGTTACGGCTCGCTCGGTAACCTCGCGCAGGAGTCTGGAACATGTCAAGACGGACGCGAGGCAGACGATTCTCGGGCCAATGTTGGTTATCCGCGGTAAGCTGGTACACCTGGCAGCAGTCTGCTGCCGCGCGCCTTGAGCAGAGACGGTACGCGGGGGCTACAAGTGTTCGGGAGATCCCCTGGGAGTTTCACTGAGTTCCCTCAGCAACGCGGCTCAAGACTCTCCCCGTTGACGGGAGACACAGCTAACCCGCTATCGGGAGAAGCGTCCATTTCCGGGAGACCTGCTCTCCGCGGTTCTCTCCGACTCTGTTGGTACTGACCCAGGTCGGGTGTTAGCGTAATGCAGAATCATGAACGGTGAAAAGCAGCAGGAATCCGGGATCGTGTGATGCTGCCTGCTGCTCTAAGGTGTCTGTCACAAGAGCAGTGATGGGCGTGAGTGCGGACGACACTCCTCGGAAACGGTTGACCGGCCGCACCAGAAAACTTACCACGACCTCACTGGAGACGTGGACAGAGCGAGGAACTGCGGCACTACACGGATGAGGGGACAGCTGAGAGTTGTACAAGGAAGACCCAGCCTGGCCTTTGATGCTTCCGGCGTCCTTGTTCTCGGCATGGTAACGGGCTGGTCCCGCTCTTAGTGACCGTGTCACGCGAGCACGGTGCAGGCGCTGTTGTTCTTGCTGCCGCAGCAATGAAGACGGGGAGATACCGTGCTTACTCGCCGCGGAGGACCTGGAATCACGGATCAAGCGAGAACATGCACGGCTACACAAGGGAGTGTGAGTCCACAACAGCATTTTGGTACTGCTCGCTGATGCTCCCTTCAAACAAACTGGCGACCTCATGCCCACAAATTCCCTGGCGCTGTAGCACTGCCATCAGCTTTGTTCATCCGTGGCAGTCTCTGGACACAGTGGGAACCACCAGCGAGACATGACAGTCTTGTTGCAGACTGCGGCTCGCTTGGAGTCTGCTTCGGTATTCCTTGCACGCAACGAGACGGCACCCACCCAGATTGGAAGTTGAGGGCTGCTGCGGACTTCGACCGTCGCAGCGCGTGTGCGGCAGCGGCGCGAGCGCTGGCGAACCGACTGGCCAGGAGACGTTTGGGAGCACGGGTATTCTGATGGTGTGTTGAAACATCGGTATGAATTGCAGGTTTGGGTGGGGACTTGCCTACACGGAAAGCAAAGCGGGTCCGGATGCTGCGAGTATGGACACCTCGGAGGAAGAAATGACCAACATTCAAGCTACTCAGTGTGTAGCCGTTTTGAACCCGGGGTCTCCACCCGGGTCCCCGTGTTGCTTCTCAGTAGAAAAGGGCACTGCCTTCCTATGGCGTCATGGCCTTCTCTGCTTGAAGCTGCCAGAGTGTCGCCCCAGAGGGTCGGATCAGGGGGCTGGTACGAACAGGAGTGACGCTCCGTTCCGTCCCCTTCCAGCCACTGATTTGCCTCTCGATTCTCAATCTGCTTCTCTGACTGTGATGGGATTCCACGCGCCTGTTCGCCTGACTGAAACCCACTTCTTCTCCCTTCCCTTTGAAAAGCTCCTGCGGTCGCAGCAGCTGCTTGCGTTGTAGGACAGATGGTGCCCCGAGACCCGCATCCGGTTCCATCGGACCGCGCTGCTCTTTCCTTCAGCTCCTGTAAAGAGTTACTTTGTAGCACCTGACCGCATCTTCGCCGGTCTACAGTAGGAAGCTGCGCCGTGTTCTGTCGGCTTGGGATGTTGAGGCCGCTCTGGATCCCGGCCGGGACTAGTGAAGGTGTTCTCGTCAGGGGTGGCCTGACGTCTCGTTCAATTTTCACGAACGGGTTGGGTAGAGAGGTGGCATCAGCTTTCTTTCTATCGATCTTGTGCACGGTAGTAACTAACTCGGAGCCGCTGCTTGGAAGCCTGTTTTTCGAACTAGAGAAATCGCTTTTGCTTGCTCCGCGGGTTATGGATACGCAGCCTGCCTTCTCTGTGGACGGCTGGCAGGGGTTGGAGGGAGGGGATAGCGCTACTGAGTAGCTCAGGCCAAACTCACTTACACCAAGGGCAATGCCGCGCCTTTGGATTCCGCCAGAGGCGGCGGCAGAGCCTCCGCCAGCTACCCGCTCGCAAGCAGTGGTAAACGATCGGAGGGACATAGCTAGGGTAGAAAATCGAGATGGTGGAAAATGGCGCTGCCCCGTCTACGAGGCAAATGTTATACTTAGGAAAGAACACGTGACTGCCCTTGCGGCTGATTGGATGTACAGGTTTGTGCAAGGGCGCACAGCCGTGTATGAGCTTGTGAGTATTACCATTGGAGAAACAGCAGCATGGGCTTCCTCGCCACTCACTGGTGATGAACACATACTTCGATGACGGCGAAACGGGACCCGGTCGAAAGCTTTCTTGTTCAGACTGAATGGCGGTGCGCTGAATCGCCGCGTCCGCTCGCTGTCAAAACGAAACGAAGACAGCGGCCAGTCAGTGCTTCAATATCTGACAGCCATGGGACCGGAGACCGGTACTTAGTCTGCACAAAAAGAGCTCATCCCAACGAGGCAGGCTCCTGGAGGTAGCGAAGTGGTCGACACGTTGCAGGACGGCAGCCTTTCACGGTCGGCTTCGCTTCTTATTAAGCGGGAGCGTCATTTGCACACAACTAAGAACACGTAGCCAGCTGTCGGATCAAGGCTGAGCGCGGAAGTGCGGCGTTGGTCCGAGACGTCAGTGCGTTGCAAAGAGTCGCGTGTTTTGGCGGGTTCGGGCCTTTCGCCAGGCGGCCGGGGGTCGAGTGGGGAGTTGTATCGAGAGAAAGCGGATCGGTAAGTGTGGGGCGGCTGGTAAGACTGGCGCTCGGCCCCGCAGAAGGCGGAGCCCCCCTGGCAGAATGTTCGACTATGCCTTTGTTGATGGTCACAGTTCTGGTGTACCACCCGGGCCCTTCGTCGGTCCCGACGGCCCTGGTTCAGGCTTTATGCGCCTGCGCACCGAACGAGACATCGTAAGTGCCTTCGCACGACTCTTGCTGCCGGCTGTGCAGCCACAGAAGGGTGCCAGTTCAGCGTTGCAGCCGAAAGGCCACGGAGTCGTCAGACTTGCGCAGCCTTGTGTCATGGTTGGGCTGTGAAGTGGAACTGCCGCAAACTAATCCGGTCGCTGGAAGACGCTCGGAGG
This sequence comes from Cystoisospora suis, assembly GCF_002600585.1. Taxonomy (NCBI): domain Eukaryota; phylum Apicomplexa; class Conoidasida; order Eucoccidiorida; family Sarcocystidae; genus Cystoisospora; species Cystoisospora suis. The sequence goes on from NW_027153361.1 coordinate 97,340, forward strand.
TCGCCGTTCTGTAAGACCACTGCTGGCAGATTGGAGGCCAGCAACACAGAAGTCAGGGGCGCCATTCATGCCTTTTTGCTCGACTGATCAGAAGAAAGGGAAAGACCGTCCCCTGCGGATGAGCCTGTGCCCGCGAGACTCCTCCTAGAGGTTATCACTAGCACGGCGGCTGTCGGCCACGCCTCGCCAAGGCTGCCCAAGCTGCCCGTTACTCCCGCCGATAAGGCTGCTGTAGCCCGAGGACCTAAGTCCTCGACACACAGCGAAACAGCATATCAACCGCGGTGCTGCGTGAGACGACTACTAAACTACTTGCTTGAATCTGCCCAGTGGCAGCTGCACACAGCCATCTCTGTGGTGCACAATGCATTTTCCACAAATCCTGTTGGCGGATGGCGCTCTTGCCGGTAGATTCAGGCCCAGCTGTACGCAGCTGAGACGGCGAACACTTGGGGTTTACGAGAAGCGTCAACCTTACTAGCGTCGCTGACCGTGAGAACAACACACCTGCAGTGACGAGTAGGAGACAACAGCTCGCAGTCGAGCTCCTGTCACTGTTGTCGGTTATGCACAATCTCGCTCAGAGAACTGCATGGCATGTCCAAATAAGCTCGGAGGGAGAAAACAGAGGCGTCCTTTATCTGACAACGCCGGCCTCCCCTCGCGCGAGCCGGCGGCACTCCCTGTCTCGCTCGGGACAGAAGCTGGAACGTGTGTACAGCAAGCTCCCACCTCCTTCGGAATGCTAATGCGCGCCCAGAAAGTTCTTGGGAAATGCTGACGGACAGGGTAAGCCGCACCTGCTGCACAGACTGCTGCGTGCGTCCGCCGCTACTTCGCCTTCTCTCAACTGGGACCGGCATGGTCCCAGTGGTGAAGAGAGCAGTCCCTGTCCAGACGGACTGAAACACCTCTCTCTCGACGAGGTTCCTGACCAGAGACACGAATCTCATGTCAGAGCTGCTTCCGTCTTCTAGGTTTCCTGGTGCGCTTGTTTTGCCATGAAGAAGGCACTGGCGCGCCGAACGACTCCCCATTATCGCTACCAGACGACTCGTTACCAGTGCGATCCTCTTGGTCTTGCCGCAGGGCTAGGAACTGTCTCTCCCAGTCGCACTGGACAAGTTTGTACAGAGCCATCGCCGCTCTGCAGTCCTCCATTGAGTCGTGTGCGCCTGAAAAAGACAGCTACCGAAAAACAGTTTTACGGTCTGCAAGACAGTCTCGAGCCAAGCTCGAGCGCTCTACCAATGACAATACTCGGGCATGTGCTTGGACGAAAACGTGGGACGGACGGACCACAACTAAATGGGAAAAGTCGACAGAATGTTTGTCCGAGCCATACCTGACTGGATCTGCAGCTGTAGCCAGTGCTCTGCAAGCCGCTTGAGAGATGGAACTGCACTTGACGCCATCCCCGTGGGGCGGAGAGGCTTGTACTTGCTTGTATCTCGGATCATGTGAACCGGATGATCGATGTTGAGAACCTGTCAGCACACCCGCAAAAGGGTTCTATCCGAACAGGTCCACTGCACGAAGAGAGGCCGTCAGGCCTGCACAGTTCTTAGACGACACACATCGCAGCATTGTTCAGTAGTAGTTGTGGTTGACTCCGGGCAAAATCCAGACACGAGCCAACTGCAGGAAGCCGTGCTCAACTAGTCCAAGAGTAAATCGTGAGAAATTTTACGAGTGTTTGTCCGTTTGACCAGCGTTGTTGACAACCTCGACGCACGAGGAGGAATACCTGAAGGTCATGATGAACAGCGTGCCCAACAAGCACCTTCCCGCGCAGTAAGTTCGCCACAAGAGTCCGCGCTGCGTCAAAGGAGATGCCGCGGTCTCTCAGCAGTTGCCAGGATAGCCCTACGCCGTAAACAGGAACAGAAGAGATGAAGCAACAAGCGCTTAGCAGCTTCGAAGTTGAGGCCGCTTCGCGGAGCCCTGAGAAGAAGTGTGGGGAGTCCGGGCGCTTGCACCAGCTGGCTATGTGACTATAGGGTTCGAATGGAAATCATTTGTAGTACATCAGCATAGGCCTGGTAATTCCAATGAAAAGGTACAGTAAATCATAGCTGTCCAAAGCACGAATGTGGTGAGGAAAGATCCCTGTCGAATAAATACTTCTGTGCGTGGGCGAAACTTGGCACGACTCTTCACATGTGGTCAAATAGCAGGTAGCGCCCAGAGGAGACTCCGCAACGCGCCGACGCGGTGTGTGCCTCCGAGCCAATGCAGCCCATACAGTCGCCGGCGCTGGCCTACAGGGAGAAGTCCGACAAAACTGAGGATCTCTCCCCGTCTGCAAGTTCAGTATATCAGGCCAGAAAAGATAAAGGACTTCGAGGTGCGGTCTTCAGTAACGGAGGCGCCGACTGTGTAAGCAAACCTGAGATTGCATGGCAGCAGAGTTGTACGAGAGTCTCTGTCTGTTTTGCCGCTAAATTCTCGGAGCTCAGCCGGTGTCCATACCCGTGATGCGGAAGCGGAAATCCGTAATGGGCATATCGGGAAGAACAAATTCGTCGAGCACCGTTTTTCCTTCCTCGTCGCAGATCGAAACTCGGCCTACTCACCACAAATTATAGCACACGAAGCAAAAGGTACTGCTTGCATATCAATGACAAGGCACCCTGGCACGCAATACGGGGTCTCAGATTGCCTCGGGTTCCTTATCGTGACTGATCGGGGTACCGGCGGATCACAGAACAAAGGAGCTGACGGACAGCTCACAGGAACGAACTTTGCAAAAAGTCCCCTTCTCGTTTTGTCCTTGCATTAGCTGGGGGAGTTTGATGGGAAAGTCACTGCAGGCGTTCCCGACCGCCTCTGCTGACGAAATGCCCGTGGCGTTGCACAGAAACAGCCAGCTGGATTAAATCTAGTACTGTCGAAACGAGAATTTACAGGATCTCCGGCGATGGCAACTTCACAAGGCACTTGGCAGAATAGCCACGTACGTTCCGTCAAACAATCCTGGTGGCACAGGTTAGGGGGCAATGCAGCCCCCCCCTTCCACTTTGGTGGTCTTGTCCGTTTGGCAGTGAACGCTTGATCGGCTTCAAAAGACCTTCCATTAGCGGCAGAAAACTACATGTGCAGTTAGGACCTTGAAAAGCCTTTCACGTCTGTGTGGCCAAGCCGACCCGTCTCCTTGCTTGAGACATGTAGCTGACACTTACAACCGCTATTTCTTTGAATCACACGCTCGAAAATCCCCGATAACTGGTTACGGTCCAGCCAGCGTGGAAACAGCTAACGCACCCTACCACCTGTCGTACTTTCTGGGATGCGAGTGCTCTAGAGCGAAGGTTCATGCCATGGGCTTCAGGTTCAACACTCTCTAGCACTACAACACAACAGACTACCCAGTGAAAGTAAACACACTGGTAAGCCAGCGTTGAGTGGGACCTCAACCATCTACAGGTAGGCCCCCGTGTGCATCAATCCTGTACAGTGTCCCCGCACTTGCACAGGGATCCAGCCAGATGTTCAGCATCTCTCGACAAGGAACACGAGATGGACCAACCGTTGTCAAAACAGACACGAAGCCAGCGTCAGGTTAGGTTAGCCCATTGTTGCGACGGGCATGCAAAGCTGCTGTGACGCCAGGCACGATCCCGGCCTTGCGTAGGACATCATTCTCACCAAGTGCACTGATTCGGCCTTGTGGCCCACACCCAACCATCTCACAGTCCAGCGAGAGAGCAGGGGCGGGGGCTCTCACGCCGCCTATCTGACCGCGGCCACGGTTCTGGCGATTGTTCGGCTTCCCGAAGAGGCGATGTAAATCTGTGCCTCCGACCCGGCCACCACGTCGCCCTGGTGCCCCGACTCCATCCCGCCGGTGTTCATGCTGTTTGGGCAGCATTCGGACGTCGGTAGGGTGGCTCCTCTTCCTTCTCTGTGTCTAGTTAACGGAGAACTCAGCAATCCGTCAGAAGTGGTCTTCGTACACGAGACAATTGGGAGCCCCAACGAGACGTGTTTAACAGTAAGCACTTACAGGTACGAGTGCTTCACCGCCATGCTGCTACAAGAGAGACCAAACGCGCAAGGACGGGAGGACTTGGTGACCTCTGCGGCTCGCTCCGGAGACGGCAGCCGACTGTTCAACAACGGAGACAACGACAGTGGTGTGTCACAGGAACAGACTTATGCACAATGGCCCACAGTCAAACAGGGGAAAACAGTACTGCAAATTCTTTGTCTTGACAGTCTGAGCAATGACTCTCATTCCGTGGCTATGCATCTAGGAAAAGCGGCGGCCTGCTCGGGGAGACCGCTACCCCACATTCGAAGGATACGGAACGAGGGGGGTAGGAATAATATAGTAGCTAAAAACCGAGCCGACAGTTTGTGTGCGCGGAGAAGTTCCCGAAGCATTAGATGCAGCCGACCTTTTCTTCGATACCGGCTGCTTCCTGTTCTCCCTCGCATGCTTCCAGGCAGGGTTTCCCGCGGAGAAGATGGAGATAGGCAGGGTAGCAAGACAAGATGGTGTGCAGCGCGATTCTGGAATGCGCCGCTAGTCTGCGAACAAGGTAGTGTCAAGGATGTACTTTGTCCTCGTTTGCCTTCCACGGTTTGTCAGTTTGCTATTTGTCTAGTTCGGGAAAGGCGGGACGCTTCTTCCGACCACAGACTGACCGCTGCAACGACAGACTAGACTCACAATCGAAAGGCGGTGAGGAGGCATCGAGTGCTAGCGTCGCCAGCTTGTCTCTTCCTAACTTCTGTAGGACGGTTCACTGGTCAGACTTTTTTCTGCTGGGGTTTTCCGTGGGTCCGACAGGCGATTTCCAAGGCGCGCATTCAGATGAGCCGACCGAGATCTGTACAGACTGGCGTGTCTGTTCAGGAAACTTTCCAAGCATTGCGGGGCACCGCGCCGATCCCCAGAAAGACGCGGAAGCTACGAGACGCCGTGGAGCCTGACTCGCTCCTGGAATGCAACGCAGGGACAGCGGAGGTGTACTGGGCAGTCAAGTGCGCTACAGTCTCCTCTCCAGCCGGTCACGTTTGCATCTAGCCATCGTTCAAAGGTTGGTAGTGCGTGCAAGCACTGCTCATTCCAGCACACGGATTTCGCCATGCAGTTCGCCGGAGCGGTTCAAATGAAAGCTCTCAACCAAGTGGACGCACTTGGGCTAGGTTGCGTTGCCCGTCGGATACTATAAGCGCGCACTCCCTCTCAAACCGGGAGGAAGGCAAAGGAAATGCCATCTGGACGGCGGAAGAGGGGTACCTCACAACTGGGTGGAGTTGGCTTCATTCTCCTAGGGGCAGCCGTCTCCAGGGACAGCCGGTCGATCGGTTTCCTCGGAAGCTGAAGGGTTTGACAGTCTCCCGGGGACGGCACAGAGAGAACTGTCAGAAAGAGGTAGGAAAACATGGAGACCTCAGAGCGCGCTGATGTACCTGCAGATGCGAGACCCCGGGAAAGGGCCCTGATAGGAAAGCTCATCGAAATTGGGAAAAAGGATGCAGACTCGCAGGTGCACAATGGAAGGGCAATGACGGGAGACCTGGGAGCGAAGACAGCGCTACAGACTGGGACGCCGGATAAGCACAGATCCATTCGGTCAGACGCGACCAAAAACCACGAAGACGGAGAAGCCCAGGAAGTTAAGTGGGCAAAAGGAGAGGACGTTACGCGGAGAGAGAGCCTATCGCGTGAGCGCCGGTCTTCCTGCTGGCGACGAGAAAGTGTTGCTTGGCACGACCAGGGTAGTCTTGTCCGGCCACCTGAGAGAATAGAACGGGTCCGGGCAGAAGTAGAGGAAGCCTTGGGAGTGCCTGTGTCTACATTGGGGCTGTACTGTCTGCAGTACACGCGCAAACAGGGTCTTCCTCAACCTGTACTTCTACAGACATCCGGACACTCGCCCCGAAAAAGCCACTTCAAGGACACAGGCGACTCGGCTTGTAACGGTTCTCGTCTTTCTCAAGTGACCACTGGGTCCGCCTTCCCACTCAGGAAGAGCTCATCCGACTTCGCAGGCGGAAAGCCCGCCACGTGTTGTGTACAGAGAAGGAACACCAACACGAGGCAACTCGTAAAGGGTGAGGACAAGTGCAGGGAGCGCACTAACTTCCCAACAGAGGGAGAGAAAGGACACAACGAAAGGGCTGAGCTGACCAGCAGTCGGGAAGAGGCCCCGACCCACCGCAGGCACGACGCTTCCCGCTTCGAGGAAACGGGGCACTCGGACGTAGAAATCAGATATTCTCCCAGGCGGGGTTGTCACCTAAAAGGGGACGAGACACACAGCGTGAATATACGCCGTCGTTCGGCTTTGGAAATGGGATCACCGAGTCATTCAGCTTGGTGTGATGCTGGACCCGGTGTGAGAGGTGTACGTAACGCCACGAGTTCATGCGGTAACATTGCTCGCAAAACAATGAGCAAGTGCGCCAAAAAGAGAGTGAAGAGCCCTGAGCCAGGAAGGCGGAGAGGGAAAACTGACAGGATTCGGAGGCGCACAAAGTACCAAGAGCGCAGAAGCGCCTCTCCCGGGGGAAGCGAGGAGTACTCGACCCCGAGGCAGGGCCAAGGAGAAAGCTTTCTGCAGTCAGTAGAAGGAGTAAAACTCTGTAACAGCGTGGGTACAGAGGCAGTCCGGGACAGTGCTCAAGAGGCTGGAGAAGCGGAAGGGTGCGCCAAACAAAAGGCAGGGGATCCGATGGCTAAAGAAAAGAGAAAACGACCTTCTGCAGGCAACCTCAGAGAGCAGCCGGAATGTCACTCGGCGGAAGTAAGAGAGAGTACGGAGGAAAGGGCACTGTTGGGGCTCCTACGAACGACGCTGGTGGTAGAGGATACACGCTCCATGATCCGGCATGTCGTGCCACGTGAACGATTTGCTGGCTCCGCGCTAGCTCCGCTCCGCACAAGGCCGTAAGTCAACTTCAGCGAACCAGCAGGCCAGCTGTCCAGGAAGGGCATTAGCCGTTTCCAATGTTCGGGTCGACCTTACCCGCACCCTCTGTCGCTGGGGTCCGTTTGTTCTATTGTGTCCGATGGCCCGTGGCGCAGAAGTTGCTTCCTGTGTGCCCGCCGAGGTTACAACCCAGCCTGCGGTCCCTCCCGCTCTTAGGACCGTAATGTTCTGGCTATGCAGCAACCTCCAGATGTGCTCGACATGTCCTCCCCCTTTGCTCTGTAGGAACTTCAGTCGTCAAGTACCTTCACCAAGAGAGGTTTCCCCGGAACTGCGACATACCCTCGTGGCGAACAAAGAGGCGCGCGAGGCTCTCACTCCTGGTAAGTCTTCTTTCACGTCGTTTTCTCGCTTCCCCATAACGAGGCTGTAGCTTGTCTCGTGTCCTTGGTCCACGGCTCCGGCGAGCCTTCGCTTGTATTTCAGTGCTCCCTTGCTCGGCCGCGATGTGATCCATTTGCTTACGCCACTCTAGTCGGGATTCTGATTGGGTAGTCAGAGAGCTCTCAACGGCTTGTAGCGGGGAAATGCAGCTTGTGCAGTGTTAAGCTACTAGATTGACGAGAGTCGGACGCATGCGCGCCCCTCACTTTCTCAATCCGGTCAGTCTGTCGGATTAGGGAAAAAATATTTCTCCAAGGTCGGCGACCCGGCTTTTTTCGGTTCGGCCAAGTTTCGTGAGGCCCACTGCATGCTCCAACTGCCGGCCTGAACACAGCGAAAGGGGCACCGTCAGAAGCTCCTGCACGGAATGGCCACCTTGTGGGCCCCAGCCGAGAAGAGAGGAACAAACTTGGGCGGGTGGCCAGCTGCCCAAGTGTCCGTCGCTTCGGGTTCAGGGAAAGGGAATCGTTTGTGGTGAACCGCAGCGGCAGCCACGCGGACTCCCGGGCGCTTGATACAGCCCCTACATACATGTGCGTCGAACCGCCCCGCAGGTGCTCCCCTGCACAGATCAACTGTTTTTATGTGAAGCCAGGGAAGGAGTCGCTTTTGTGTATGCGGACCCGATACGACGCACCAAAGCGCTGGTGTTATCTAACAAAGACTTTAAGAGATTAGTGTCGCAGTCCAATAAATCCCTGGTTAATGAGCAAGTGGCGGCCTGGACTGGCACTTACAACGCGAGGGCGCTCATCGCGTGGCACCGTACTGGATCTTGCCGCAGCTGGGAGAGGAAATCTATTCACTTTCCTCCACACAAGCTGCCTGAAGGTTTCGAACCCCATTCTGGCCACTCAGCTGACAGTTGCTATTTCGGAAGGTGTGAGGCTAACGGCGGTGAACGGACACCTCTGATGTCGGGCTCTTCTCGCGCCGTCCGCCATACTCTCCCTCTATCTCTTCCGCTGCTGCGCCGTGTTGTTGTAGTTGTTTTGTAAGAGGGTTCAGATGTTTGTGCCGCGGTGCCTCAGAAGAAGTTGACATCGATTGTCGCAGCGCACTCTTCGCCGCTGGTCGTTGTTACTGCTCTCGGTTTCAGGGATTCCTGCAGGCCCAAGCAGCCGCATTTTCCACTTCTTCCCTCGTGCTTATAGGGATGAGGGCTTTTGTTGAAGGAAGGAAGACTAGCGACACCACGACATCAGTATAAACAGACTGTGTCTTGTCATCAACAAGAGCTTCCCAGCCGGGCCCCGTAGTAGTAGGTTTCCAAAACCAAGAGGTTTTCTTGACTTGTTGTTACTTGTCAGTTAGAGCCGTTTCCAGGATCGACCAGACTGGACCGGTTTCCGGCTCTACGACACTGTGGCGCCAGAACTTCTCTCGGCTTTCGTTGCGTTCAGAATCAACTGCCGCTGCGAGGACGACAGCACCACGTATTACGGGAGCGCCTATATTTCTGGGGAGCCCGCTGTGGGCCCGCTTCCACTCACGCGTCGGCCACCGCATGATGCAGCACCTTTTGAACTGTTGCTTTGTGTTCGTCGAAAGCCACTGGTTTTCTGTCGTTAGCTCTCCCGTTCTGCCTTTGCATCAGGATTTGCGCAGCTGTGGGAGTGCCTTGCATTCGCTCGCTATTCCGAATAGCGCAGGAACGTGCCCAAGCCGCCTCAGAGTCGTTTCCAGAGCGGAGAGCGTGTTCTCCTCTTGTCGTGCATCCTCTTTTTGCTTTCCTGTTCTTCTCCGCCCGCCTCGTAGCAATGCCTCGTCGAGTGCTTTCGTCGGATGTGGTCGGTGCAGCTCTCACTTTTCTTCCTCTCTCGACCCTTGTTCTTCGTCCACCTTCTCGTGCACTGCGCATCGGCTGCAGTCGGAACTGGCGGGGAGATCTCTGCGTGGACGGGGCCAGCCGCCTCCCAAAACAGCTGGCCCGGACGAGCTTTCCAGAAAAAGGATAGAACACCTCAAACAGGAGCACAACTGTATCTCTCGGAAGGACGAGGCGGACTCGACAGACCGGGGTCCTCACAGTTCCAGTTCTACTGTCCCCGCAATCTGCAATGCGAGCACGGTGGCAAAAGCAGTCGGCCAGGAGAACTTGTGCAAGCGAAAACGTTGTCGCGGCCGGAGCCGGGGTGAACGGAAGAGGAAAAGATCTAGGAAGGAGACATTGGAGGCGAATGGGATTGGCGGAGTTGATTCAAAAGCTGAAAGAGTAGCCTCCTTACAGAAGATGCTGGTAGGCTGCGGCATGTATCGAGGAGGCGCAGAAAGTGAGCAAAGTAAGGAGGCAACCCTCTGCTTCAGAAAACCGGCGCCCAAAGAAACCCGGAGTGAAAACTTAGCACTCGGCTCGCGAAAAACGACAGAGGACCTCTTTACTCACTGTGACGCGACCCAAGGCGAATCGGGCGTCCGCGCTGCAGGCTCGGGGTTACAGAAGAGAGTGCCCCGTCACAATAGGACGGAGCGGGCGCTATACGTTCAGGTATGCGGAGCGCCGCTGACACAAGCATGCCTAGCTGAACTCCGCCAACTTCGCATTATAGCAGAGCAGGCCTCTGATTCTCAGTGCCAACTGTCGTGTGGTGCTATGCAGCGCGCTTGGGGAGAGAGCCCCGAACAATGCTCCCGAAGAAATAGCGGGTCGGCGCTACCGCTGCAAAACCAGGTGCCCCATGCTCCTGAGTATGCGTGTCAGCCCCAGGATCCCAGTCTTCCGCTGCACGAGCACACAGAAAAGAACCTTTTGCCTGAGAGAGAGGTGGCTCCGGCCAGCCTCCCTCCTACAGCGGGGATTCAGCTTTGTCATGGTGGGAAGACGGGACCCCAGGCAGAGCGGCCAAGTGATGAGCGTTACGAGCGAGTCGTGGGGGGGGAACCGCAGCTGGAGAGGGCGCTTAGGCACATCAATGAACAGGCGTTGCGACCGCTACGCGAAGACTGGAATACCAAGAAGCCTTCCAAAAATGCGCACGCTTCTGGTGGTCCAAGATACTCATGCCAGGACAGACGCCACGAGCCGTCTTTCAATTCCAGTATGGACAGGGCTACGACAGATCAGGCACACTCTCTGATAGTGAAGCAGGACAAGCGGCAAACAGCACAACACCGTAAGCGGGAAGCTGGTAGTGATTGCCTCGGTTCAGAGGCTAAGCCCTCTCTCGCACAGAGCGTCCTCTCGAGTCGAACGTCGATGCGGTGGTCAAGGACCGCGTGCGGAATCCAAACACCGCGGATCCTTGGCTGCCCACGAGACAGACGCCGCTTCGTAGCGTGGCTTCGAAAAAGATGTTGTTTCCAAGCACGGCGCCAGTGTTCCGCTGTTACGGAGAACGGAGAGGGCCCAGCGCAGCCACCACCGATCATCCCAACACAAGACCAAGTGAAGCCGCAAGAGGACCACCGGCCGCAGGAGAGGCAGCTTCAGCCAATGCAGACCGCTGAACAGCAAACAATACAGGCGGAAGGCCTGCGCAAAATTCTGCAAGGCGTGCCAGAAACGTCGCGAAACTGCGACGAACATCGGGAGGCGTCAAATGAAGTCGAAAAACCTCCACTCTTTCCGCTTCTTTCTGAACCGCCGAAAAGTTTTAGTAGCACGCGAGTGCCGAGGCAGCTGATTTGCCACAACACTCGCTTTACGAGGGAGGGCGGCCTGCCGCATCGAAGTCTGTTAAACGCTTTGGCTCGTAGAGACAGAAGTGGCGTCTGTAGCGTTCAGGCCGGAAGACGAAAGTACGGGACAGCGCAGAAGGGGTTTACTCGGATGAAAAGACCGCACATTCAGGACCACCGAAGAGGCCGAGTGGTAAGAAACGAAAGGCTCCCAACACTGGGACCAAGGAAAACTAAGTCTAGAGACGGGTGGGGAGTGTGCTTAGCGTCACACACTCTGGCCCGTTTTGTTCTCTTCAGTTCATCTGCCTTCACTCCTGCCGCAGCTGGTTTGGGCACCAGAGCCGGGGCAGTCGCTGTCCGACTGGCCGCCGAATTTGAGGAGAAGCATGATCTTCTAGCCCGGCTTCGTCGGCAACTGAAGAAGAAGAGGACAAGGAAGCGCACCAGCGATGCCTCAGACGAACGCTGTGACGCTATCCGGGTAGCGACTGGACTCTGCCGGAAAGTCGATGACTGGAAAGAGCAACACGAGGTGCCAGCAGGCGGGGGATACAGCAACCGCCCAATGACAGAAGAAAACGACATTGCCGGAAGGCGAGACTCACAGGTGAGCGGTGAGGACAATACCCTCAGTCGGACCGACATCACCCGCGGGCTGCTTGTTGGGATGGTTCGAGAAAAGGCACCTGGAAGGCTTGCTGAAGTGGAGAGACAGGGGGATGGGGTACGGGCACGTGGCTTGTGTGACTCTGGCCGTAGCTCTGCTGCGGGGACCACGCCGCAGACAGGAAAGCCAGTAACAAGCGACAACAATGAAGGCACATCTGCGGGGGAGCTGCCACCTTGCCGCTCAACCCAGCAAGCAGAACGGGCCTGTTCAGCGGCTGTCACCGGGGCCGCAGACAGAGCGGCGGCGAAGCAGCGAGGACTTTTTCAAACGCTCCGGCGGAAACTCCTGAAGAAAGTGCTGGTCAGAAACAAACTTGCAAGGTGAGCGCAGGAATGGCGAAGAGGAGGTAACCCGAGCACTACTAGCGCACTACATGCTGCCGGTCGGGGGTGAGAGGGGACCTGCTGACACGGGTTTTTCCTGTCGCCGACGTACTCGTTTGCTTCTTGTGGTGACTGGAGTCAAGGTTCTATGTAACAGAGACAGAACTATGACGTGGAACCTCGACTCCACGCAGGCTGAAGGGTCTCTTCCAGGGCGAAACGTCAAGCGGAATTCCGAGATCTGCTTCTCAGATTTTCGTTACGTCAGTTCGCCTAGCGCATCCTGGTATGCGCCACCTATGGACAATCATTAGATACTGCATACACATAGGCTCCGGAATGCAGAGTGTGTCATTTCGGCGGGCCCCCCGGAAGGCTTTCCAGGTGGGTACGATCTCCACTTCTATTGCTCTTGTTGCTTCAGGAAGCTAGTGCCTTACTTCAGACTACTGCTGGAGCGCCAGAAACGGTGCGATTACCTTGGTCTCCTCAGGCACCACTGTCCTGCACGCCTGCCAACCCGGTTGTTAGAGCAGACTCGGCGACGGGAGCCAAATCGGACACACGATCCTGAGGGTATGTCCTCAGGCTCTTCGGCCCGGTCGTCCTCTCGAGTGTCGCGGCGGATGCTCCCTCCGTCTGCCGTCGCATCTGTTCCCGTGACGGTGGCTTCTCGCTCACCTACCCCGTTCCTTCATTCGTCTCCACCGGGCTCCCCCTCTATGCCGTCGACTTCGATGTGTTCCCCTGCCACATCATCATCTCCCCCAGTGTTGTTATCTTCTTCCCTTCCTTTTTCGCGTCTTCCGTGTGGGCCGCCGTGTACTCGACTGTTACTCGAGGAGTCGTCGCTGCGCTCTCCTTCCCTGTCTACTAATGGCCGCCCTCTGAGAACTCTGTCTTTCGAGACCCCACCGGCACGTGTGGTAGCGTTCGTTTTAGCCTGTCTCAGACGCATCGTCCCAGGTGAACTTCTTGGAGGTGCCCGCAATTTACGCTTATTCCTTACCCGTGCGAAGCAGTTCGTCCAGCACAACGCAAGAGAAAGCCCGTCACTTCACATGTTGATGCACGAGATGAAAAGGCGGCCTTATACATCCCTTTTCCTCAAGTTGAGTAAATCAGGGAGTCGCGGGGACGGAAGCCCTGGACGGACGGAAGGCGTGTGTGTTCCGAAAGTATGCAGCAAGGAAAAAATCCTCCTCGGTCGTGGAGACAGGAAACCAGAGGGCCGCCCAGGTGGAAGAGGACGGAGTGGCAAAAAGAAGCCCAAGAGCGGGGCTGGTGCCTGCTCCCCACGACGAAGCTGGAAGGCGGCAGGGAGAGTATCACTGGTGAAGAAGCAAGTGGCCCATGTTGAAAGGAGCCGAGGGATTTTGCAGCCCAAGACGACGAGCAACTCCGGGCAAGCAGAGGAGGTCTTCCTAGCGAAAATCGTTTACTGGCTGTTTACACAGCTGGTCATACCTCTCCTTAGGTACGTGTAGAAAGAAGGACGCGAACTTCCCTCGTTGAGACACTTGTGTCATCAGGTGGGACCTCCTGTCAATTGCTGGGTGTAGCTCTCGCTTCCGTGCGTGGGTCTCCTGACAGGTTCCTTCAACAGGAATCGTAGCCGGTCCCGTAATCTGGTTCCACTCTTTGTTTTTTCTTGACGCTATAGATTTCTGGGAAGTTGAATGTCCCTGCCACACGGGATCCAGCACAGTTTCCAGGGGAAAAATGTCGAGTGCAACAGTGAGCTCTATGCTGGCTTCCGTCTTTTGTGTCTGCGGGGTGCTTGTGCGCTTGGACTCCAGGCAGCACTTCTACATAACCGAAGCGGAGCCGACAGCCCACCGACTCCGGTACTTCCGCAAAATCTCCTGGCTTCACGTTGAACAGCAGGCGAACGACAGCCTCCGTCGAGCTTGTTTCTCGTCTGCCCGAGTTCCTGAGGCAGTATCATTCAAGGAGAGCAGCGAAGAATGCATTCCCGAATCCACGTCGCTAATCCAAGACTCTGACACAGGTGACCACAGTTCTCTCCATTTTCAATGCGCCCGTCGCACTAGGGAGCAGTCTTATGCTTCTCCAGCGTTACTCGCTGAAAATACGAAACTCCGACCCGTGCGGGACACATGCGCCACGAACCCCCAGGAGCTCCCAGGGGGAATCTGCGACAGCCGTGACGCAGAGACGTTGCTGGAGAAGACACTCCAGCTGAACGCGAACAACGTCAGCGAAGCAGTTCTAACAGCGAAAGCACCTAAGAGGCCTGAGCCGCGAAGCCTCTCAGGATACCAAGGACGGACACGCGCAACGATAGAGAGTGCACCAGGAGACACCAGCGAGGAAAAAAGGGGCGCGTCCGCATTGCTTGTCGACGGAGCACCGGCAATGAAAAGAAGTTTAGTACTCAGAGAGCATGGTGAGGCTACCAGGAGCGAGTGCCCGAGGGGTTCCTTCCAGCAGAGAAACGAAACAACAGACCGAACAGTTCTGCTGCTTGTTGGAGATTCTTGTCGGAGCAGGCCGACGAGAGGGGCAAAGAACGTAACGGCAAATCGCGGCCGCATGCCGAGTTTGAGTGAAGTGACGGAGGGCACCACTGATGAGCTCGGCTCTCAACGGGAGAACACAGTAACGGGCGACAGCGAGCCAAAGGCCTCCGAGGCGCAAGGTCCCCCTACCTATTCCGAAGAATCGGCTTTGGACAGTGGACAGACGTAAGTTTGTCTCATCCAAGGTCTGGTGCTGCTTGTTCTTGAGGACTCATGCCTACGTGTTACTTCCTGTGCCCGTGGGTCCTTTTGGGTCCGAACAGCCTTCCACGTGCAAGACGGCTCTCTACAACATCTGCACAGAATTCAAGGTGTTGCGCACGTCTCTCCGCCGCCGCTGTTGAGAGCTCCGTGGTATGCAAACTGCCCCAAACCGGTTCCGCACACCGCACGGACAAGGGGAGTTTGATTGTGACCAATGACTAGCCCCTGCATCTGTCTCACTGTCACGACGAGAGGCTGTTCAAGCAACTGTGCGAGCGTTGGATGTTCGGCACTGTCTTGGCAGCAACTCCTGATAGTAGTGCCTGCAGCAACGCCCGTACCGCCGTCTCTAGTGCTTGGAGTGGGACCCACAGGATGAGTTCTCGGCCAAGGTCGTGAGACTGCGAATGTACGTCCAATCTGCATCAACACACACACACACGGCCTTCTCCCAGCCTTAACGAGGCCAGGTTCAGCAGTCGTCTCCGTGCCCGTCTGTTTCTGAACTGATGCTGCTGTTTTAGGCTCTGTCCTGTCCCAGCTGTCCGTCTCCTGCCGAAGCTCCTTGGATGTCGCCCGCTGGTAAACCTGTCCCAGCCCCATTCCGGTGTACTCCTCGCCTACCTCCTCCGCTCTGTGCTGGAACGTGACTCGTCAACAACAGCAGCGAAAGACGTTGAGGAAGCACGGCGCCGCCAGTCGGAGCTGCTAATTCTAAAAGATGCGGGAGCATTTCAGTTGCTTGCGGAAAGACAGTTTCCGTCTCCGCTGGAGAACCCGAAAGCTCCTGGAGGTCAGACAGTGGGGAACGTTGAACAGGCTAATCCTCTGGTCAGTGAGTATACCAGAGATGCCACCCAGGATAATACAAACGGTGCGTGCGACTTGTCTCGAAAGGTTCGTCTGTTAGCCCGCGCGATAATCCGAGCCGAACAGAATGAATCGTGCAGAGCGCTGCGTCCTTCGCTTCAAGAGCCCCCTGTCTTCTGTCGCTCATCGCCTTCTTATCCATCTCTTCCCCGTCTATTCCGCACACTTCCTGCGCCCTTTGCTCTGCACACCTTCCGGCGTTATGTTCAGCGGCGAATATCAGCCGCCAGCGCAGGCCGTCCTTCACCAGCTCCGAGACTTCTCCAGCACTCACGAGAGAAGCCTGACATCCGCCGTTTGGCTCGACGCCTTTCTCTAGATATTCGCCTACCCGTAGGTATAGACGAAGCTGGTCGCACTGATCAGCTGAGCAGAAGAGAAACCGGAGGCGATTCAGAACGATGCGGGGCCCGCATCAAGGCCAGTTCTGGCGGTGCGTTGACTTCCCTGGTGCATCCTGGTCGTCACCTAACGCGGTCTTCGCTTCTCAGTCTGTCGTGCATTCCTCAGCTGCGGTGCCCCCGTTGTCGGATGCCTCCCAGCTCTCTGCTTTCGTGCGCCTCTGTGTCGTCACTCTCCCTCAACGGCTTTCTTACGCCGGTGCGAAGTGCGTTAGCGGCCCTGTGCCGCTCGAATCCAGCTGTCCTGGGATGCTCTGTACTCTCGTTTGCTGACGTGCACAGACACCTCCTTGCCTGGTGGAAGAAGCAGCTTCGCCTGATCGGGCAAGTCCGAAAAATACTAAGTAGGCACGGACTGAGGGCCGGGGTGGCTCGTGTGACTGTTCCTCGTATGTTTTTTGTCGTCGGCGATCTTCAGGCATGCTATGAAGGTATATCACATGCCGGGTTGTTAGATGCGATGCAGAGGCGACTCGAAGAAACAGGGGTAGAAACGTTGCATGTTATGAAGGTATACAAGCGAGTAGTCAGTCCAAGCATCAGGCTTGATGAAAACTGCAAACGCATGTGCCTCAGCCGGGACAGATACCAACCAAGGGAGGCAACATTTCAGCAGGGAGGCGGACGGAAAGGAGAGCAATATCGCTTGACGAGTGGATATCAGTGGCACGGCCGCCGCATAAGGGACACCGCCCAAACGGTTGAAAGATCGGAAGAAGCGTTCGCGAGCGTCGACAGAAGCGACGCGAACGCATTTCCACCCGCGAAAAGACACGAAAAGATGCTCTTCCACGACGACGGGCCGTGCACAACCGCCACCGAAGAGAAATCCGCGTGCGCAGTTCAGCGGGCAGGCCGAAAAAAGAAACGAAAGCGAAGTTCACGACCTGCTGACGAAGTGTCAGAGCAATCCGAACGAGAAGTAGAGAAGCGCCGTCGGAGGGCCCGAACCGACAGTGGCACGCAGCCGTCAAACACGGTTCACAACCAGAGTGGTTGTTCGCCCGTGTGCAGCTCTCCCGACGTGTCGTCAGCGACAATGTTTGCGCGAGAGCACTTTTTCATTCCTTCCATCGGTTGCCAAGGTGCCGCAACAACGGGCCAGATAGAGGCGATCGCGGTGCCGTCGCTGCAAGGCCGCCACCCCCTGCTTGGCACCTTCTTGCAACGCCATGGCAAGCAGAGAAAGAGAGGGTCTTTGTGTGCCCAAGGTCTTGAAATATGCGCTTGCCACCTTGACGAAGAGAGGAAAGATACGCATTTGCTGCCGCAGGGGGCCTGCGCCCGTGAGTGTTCCTCGGCCAGCTTGGAGTGCGATCACGCAAGGGCGGGTAAGCCTCTCTTGCCGCTTAGGCATCTCGACAGCATCTGTGCCCCACGTTGTCTTGCTATCCGGATCGTAACATGCTTTTGTTCTCGGTACTCGTGTTCTGCCTTTTCAGATGATTTCACTTGTGCTCACATGGAGAGCACTGCCGTGGATTTCTCTCCGGCCCTTGTCAGGACCTGGCATCCTCCCTCAGTTCCACGATCTGCTCCACGTGCTGCAGAAGCTGTTTTCCGTGGTAGGTTGCTCCGGGGGTGCGCACCCGGAGGAGCGGTTATGGTGACTGAGGTGGGCCAGCCGATGGTTCTTTGTGCAAGAGAAATCCTTCTTGTAGTGAAACTCTTTCTGTCCCAGCACCGGGTCCGCTTTTCCAGCCGCGCAGGACACGCTCCCGACGACCCTAGACATCCGTCAGCAACCAGCCAAAGACCGGACAGAAAACTGGACAAGGGTAAAGCAGCCGCAGGAGTTACAGGAGGAGAGCACCGACGAAAAGACAAAGCCATCTCATACCAGAGCGGACAAGACCTAACCAAAGGAGACCCTGCCGGACAACAGACAGCGATGCACGGCCAAGATGTCGCTTGCCAGGCGACACTAGTGGTGCGTAGATCCCTTGAACCTTCTCAGTTTGGAGCGCCACGCGGGCATGACATTGCGCAAGACTACACAGACATTTCGTCGCCTCACCACCATGGTGGAAGAAATATCACAAAGCGACGCCTCTTCGGGCCGCCTGTCCCAAGCCCCACTGTAACTGATCTGGCGCTTCGGAGCGCAGCAGCCAGCTCTACGCCGCAAACTGATTCCGCCTGGACCGGCCGCCAGGGGGTTGGCATCCCGCAGGGTTCAAGCATCTCTGGATTTCTTTGCGCACTTTATTATGCGGACAAAGACGCTCAACCGGAGATCCAGGCGCTCCTAAGAGGGGAGTCTCCGCCGGGACTAGACGCATCGCGAACTGAACACCGCGCTGTGCCAGAGGGACTCCGAATGCTCGAAGACCGGGCAGGCGACACGGTGCGGGGGATCAGTAGATGCAGCCGAAGAAGTGGAATTCGGAAACCCAGGCAGAGGGAGGGCATCTGCTTTAGCAGGCTGACTTCTCAGAAGACGGTTCTACCTCCGAATTACTCGAGTATCAGCGCAGCTGGCCTAAGCCGGGGTAAGAGTTTCGCTTCTGCGAAGTCTGAAGAAGAGTCACGAAAGCAACGAGGAAGCGACCCGGAGTCAGAAGGAGAGGCTTCTCCTGCTCACACCAAAACGCCATGGGAGCGCCTCGCAGCCCCTGTTGCACGAGAAAAGCAGTCGGTTCTGGCTTCACACCGGATACAGGCGGTCGCGGTGGCCGAAGAGGCAAAAGAAGGAGAAAAGGGCGAGAAGGATGTCGAGAGCCGGATGCTTTCTTGCGGTTTACAGACTGTCTCGGCGCCCACGTCGGACGCGGGGCGGAAGGTGGTGCTCGATCTGACGGGCGGGGCTGCTGTTTCCTTGACTCCGTTACAGGAAAGAGACGCTCCCGAGAGCACGGACGTTGAGCCTCCAGCCGCGCCCCCAAAAAGCGAGGAGGAAGAAAGGGCAGACGGTCGACAGATTCAGGCACCACGTGTTAACCCAAGGAACGGGCAGACTTGTGTGGTGTGCTCCTCTGCTTCAGACGGGGTCGAGGCCCCGGATAATTCTCAGCCTTTTTGTTGGACGCCCTCGTTTCGCGCGCTACTCCAGAATACACAGCTGTGGCCCAGGCAGAACGAAAGGCAAGCGGCGTGTTCCTCGGCGAGTAAGCACGACCAGGTGATGTCAGGCACAGCGAGAGACGAGCAACGGGTTGAGAGTTTCGCCGCCCCGATACAAAACATTTTCAACCTCAAACGGGTGATGGGTCAGGAGACTTTCGCAGCACAACGAACGAAGCGATCGGCAAAAAGAACTGTCTTTGTGGGCCCCCTGGCTATCGAATTCGGCACGCCGCAGTTGCACAAAGACTGCGGGAATGCGGGTCCCGGAAGCTTCAACTCGAAGGAGGAAGAACGCAGGAGGCATGAAAAGATCCTGCGTGTGACCGAGCACCAGGAGAATAACAGGAACGGCGTCCCACGGGAATCTGGCACCGAGACTCCGCAGGGTGAAGACTTCTGCAAGAACAGAGGCAGAGGCAACCCTCCCAAGCCGTCGTGCTGTTCGGCTCGCTGCACGGATCGTGCTTCGTTGACCTCCTTTGCAGGAGTCTCTCAGTGGGCCTCTTTTGCGCGTGCGCGTCGCGCACGGCATCGCCTTCTACGGGCACTTAAGCGTCTAGTTTGGCCACCTCTGCTCGTGCGGTGGGTTGATGACTTTCTGTTTCTCTCGCCAAGCCGGGATTCCGCTGAAGCTTTTCTCAAACTCCTGCTACGACATCGAGTCTGGGGGGAAAATGTCAACGAAAGAAAACTGAAATCTAATCTTTTTTTCCAAGCGACTGAGAGCCCGCAGCAGGCGAGAGACAGCTTACTGACACTCTCCAGCGCAGCACTCTCAGGGTCCTTTGAAAATTCTGATTCCCCCGAAGGCTACCCAGAGGTGCTCCAAAGATCCGGATCCACCGAGCGTTGGCGCAGTGAAAGTCCTTGCTGCGACGTGGCAACTCCTTCGGACGCGCTTCGCGGAGGAGCCGCGGAACGTGGTTGGCCAACTGTCTTCCACAAAGAACACCCGATTACCATATCGGGACAATGCAGAGAAAGACGAAAGCAAAAGCTGGGACAGCGAGCGTCGAACCTCGGACTGGAGGGTGTAAGAGAAAAATCCAGCAGAAAGAGAAGAGTCAGGATACCTGAGAAACAGAATCCTGATTCCACCTCGCCAGCAGTGTGCCCGCGATCAAGGGCAGGCGTAAGCTCAGCTGTCATACCTGGTCACTTTGAAAGTGCTCGACCAATGCGGTCTGCTTCAGCGGTCGCTAGTGCAGCAAGTATCTCGAGTTCCGCATGCCTTCCGGATCCTCATGCTGATCGCTCCTGCTCCTCCGGCTTGCTGCCTCGCGCGCACCCTCGGCGTGTGCCAGACTCTTCTTTTGATTTACCTTCCGCTTCTTCACGTCTTTCCAGCTTCCCTGTCGATCTTTGTCATCACATTGTTTCTTCTTCTGAGCTTGGACCTTGTTGGGCCGGAGTCCGAATCTCTTTTGATCTCCAGAACAGGGGGCTGTGCATCCTGCCGCTGCTGCGCAGAGATGTGCCCGACGAGGTGAACGAAAGCGAGCGGACACAGTCGTCCCGGAAAAGGAAAGCACGATTCACAGCAAAACAGGTCACGAGGTGCGCGAAAGGCTGTACGCTGATGCATTCTAACCCGATCAAGCTGACGCAGAAAGCCACATACAACAAGAAGAGAGGCAAAAAGCTGGCCCCGGCAGACGTATTCGAATCCCCGGAAAGGGAAAACCTGGGAGAACCACAGGGACGGCGTAAAAGCGAAAGTACAGGAAAGGCTATAACCATCATTCGAGACAGCTTATCGCTTCGTCACAATCTTCTCCGGGGAGGCCGCACTAGCGCGGCAAACAGAGCATGCTTCATGAAGGTAAGTGGGGCACTCGCCTATTCATACTCGAGAGGCAACATGACTGGAGTCGCGTGTGTAGTTCTCTTCGGCCACAAGTGACGGTGCACAGCCAGTCAAGGCGCTTGCTCTGTCGCTGGGGTGCCTTAAGGCCGTGCGTTGCCTAACCTGTCTCGACACGGGTGCGGTCCTCCGAACAAACCTACCCTCCCCGCAGAGCGTTGGTTGCTTTGCATTCCGGACTGTTGGGCAGAGTGTGTGTCCAGGTCCCTGAATACCTACGGGCACCCTGTGAACCACAAATCAAGGGAAGGGGAATCTAGCACCGGGAATCGCACTTGTAACTGAACTTAACTTAGGCTATAATGCAATGGCAAGTCAGTTGCAGCTCATCAGGCATTCGCCATCCCTGGGCAGGACGACTGATTATACGTCAGTTAGCGGTGCGATTACCCCAGGGCGACACTGGGGCAGGGCAAACGTGTCGACTATTTGGATGCCGAGCATTGAGCCGCCTCTTCGCCAGCGTGATAGTCCGTGCGGTGACGAAGTATTTGCCTTATGCACAGGAGCTGCTTGAGCAGAGGTTGTTTGGCCACCTGAGAATGCGACTAGGGACTACGCGGCTCTTCGTAGATCTTCGCCTCAACACTGTCGAGGCGGTGTGCCGCAATGTCTACGTGGTGGCGAAGACAGTCTTCTTGAAGCTTCGCTGTGGGCTGGAAAGGATCACGAGAGAGTTTGCCGGTTTCGTCAGATCGGCGTACATCATAGGTAAGGATGAGGTGGCTTACGTGGCCACCGTCGCCGAGCACTTCCACTGTACGCTCGCGTGGGGTTTCTAATTGTGTGCTATCCCAGCAGGGTTATCTGAGACGTTGGGGGTGACCCGGAATCGTGTGGCTAGCCTGGTCAGGCACAGTTCACCTGCGCTCGCGTAAGAGTCACTCGCCGGTAGTTGGACGTAGTTCCCGTGTTGTCTAAGCTTACGGTAGGATGCACTGCAAACTGTCGAGAATTCCAGTGTCGCTCACCCACAGTTCCACACTGTAATCTTGAGAAAAAAAAAAAAAAAAGCTTCGGGGTTACTCGTGCGGTGTCTTGGCTGTCTTCCTGGAATCGTATCTCCGCGACTCCTAGCAGGCACTCAAGAGCATCTCGAGTATCCGAGCCTCTTCACGAGTCATGACGCTGTGTCTTGCGGTCAGCTGACTGGGAGAGGAGCTCTCGAAAGCACACTCACCACAGCAGTGTGGACACTCAAATTCTGACCGCCAGGTCTATTCTCTCCTGTAAATAAGTGTTCTCCTCGATCCAGAACACAACAGACAGCGGCCCCGTAACTCTCACCACATGCTTGCAAGCCTTCTTCGTATTGTATTTCCAACGCTGCCGACGGCAACGCTGTTTCGCTGACGCGACGGTAGTGGACACGGCAGAGCATTGTTGCTTCCCCAAAAAAGGACTGATCTGCAGAACGCGAGTGGAAACCCTGCCTTAACTGCCTGTGTTAGCGGGTGTCTCCTGTTCTCTCCGCAGGCGTTTGCACGAGGCTCATTTCTGTGGTTCTTACGTTAGCGCGCCAGCCCTTGCCAATATCCCGGATAAAACACCTATCAGCCTCCGCCGGGCTGCTGCACTGTCGGAGTTCGGCTTCTTCTCGTCCCGTCATGTCGCTCAGGCTTGCGGCCGAGCACCTTGCGGCCTCGGTCTTTCGTCAGCGGCTGCGCTTCATATGCTATAATGCAGCGGCGTCAGCTTTCCGCCCGTTCAAAATCAAATCGAGCAGGTGTTCGTCACCGTGTGTGATGCCGAGCAAGATGAGCATCAGGAAAGAGGCAGAAATTCTCCGGCTCCCATTACGAGTACGCAACCTGAAAGGGCGGGGGAGCGATTTCCGGAGATTCGGGAGTTCCTCTCGCGGTGTCCAAACCGCGAAATCACGGGCAGCTTCGATAAATACAACGCTGTCGAACGTCGTTGCCTCGGCTTCAGCGACTGCACCAGCTTCTCAATCTGGAGACGGGGACCTGCTGGTCGCGCCGGCGAACCCGTCTCACCCCGTAGGTTCGCCGTCTCCGTCTTCTGTGACAGCTGTGCAGAATGAGTCCAATAGCCCCTGTCCCTCGCATCATTTCGATCTACAGCGAATGTGCGTAGCTCAAACAAAGTGGTTTCCCCAGTCGCGTGAAGGCCCTTCCTGGAGGAAGGAAAGCGATCTCGAGTACGGCGAGGGTGCTGTTTGCGGCGCTATGAGCTCTCCATCGCAACGTGGACCCCAAACTTTCAGCGGACGCGCTGCTAAACCTGGGCCGGCAAAAGATCCTGTCTCGGAAACTAGACGTCTTCATAAATTGGCGAGGCCAGGGGTTCCCGTTGAGCCAGACGTCCCGAGTCGCCGCGATCCACCAGCTTCTGTCAACCGGAAGAAAGAGACAAGCGAGCTTCCGTGGCGGCCCTGCGGCACGCGGCAGTACCGACAGCAACCCGAAGCAGGCGGCGACGGGGAAAAGGCCCCAAGAAAGCTATCGACAGGGGCGGCCTACAAAGAAAACACAAAGCTAAGCTGCACGAGGAAACAAAGGAAAGCCAGACGAAAGGCCCTTGCTTTCGGACAGTGTTTCTCGTTCTTCTCTGATAAGGCGCGGCTGTGGGCCCTTGCCAAATGGTTGAAAAACAGGAGACACAGACTGCAGAGGCCAGCGGCACCGCCGGCCATCGGCCGGACAGAACTGCTGGACAAAAGTGAGTATTTATCATATCAGGCCGGGGCTCCAACAGGGAGAGCTCGTCAGTCGATACAGACAAAAAAGCGAAAAAAAGAGCAGCTGGACAGGGAAAAGAGGCTGCACAAGATGAAACGAAGCCACACGGGAAGGGGGTACCGGGAAACGAGGAAGAAGAAATGAAGCAGCTGCGAAAGTGTAACACAGTACGTGAATGTGGCTTGTCTCAGCAAGGCAACCAGCCGGACAGGACAACGCTACAGAAAGAGAGTATCGTAGACTTTGCACAAGGCAAGCCCAGAAAGATAGCAATGCTGCTGGAATCTTCGAGGGGGCATGAGAGTAGACATTCAGTGGGTCAGGGCCGGGACAGTGAAACACACCGGCCCGGAGCGCGGGACCGGTTCCGTTGCGAGGAGGCAGAGACGCTCGCCGCTGCGGAAAGCTCCTTGATGCGCGAAGTCCAAGGAAGACAGCACCAAGTTGGGGTGCCTGGAGTCTATGACAGGGTGGCTGCGGAAGAAAGGGAGGAGACGGTGAGAACACGTCGACAAGATGTCTGCCCCAGAAATCACGCCTCTGTAGACAACGGAACTCAGAGTGTTTGGAAGCACTTGCCGACCCCAGACATCTCTTCCTGTGTCCATGCCCCTCTGTCCCGGGTTTTTTGTTCTGCAGATGCTTCTTCTTTGCCTCCCCAGGGATCTAGTGTGCTGCCTGCATGTCGCCTTTCTAGCCTCTCGTCTTCTCCTGCTGTCCTCGCCGCCGTTTCCTCAACCGGCTCTCCAGGATACGGCTCTTACTTTCCTTCTTCAAGCGGACTGTGGAGTCTTCCGTCTTCCAGCCCCACCTATCGTTCTCTTAGCCTTCATGTCCCGGCTGCCCCCCCCGCTGTGCTTCATCCCTTTCGTACCCGCCTTTCCCACCGCTGCCTGCTACCCACAGGACATCTAGCGGAGGCGTTGTGGGCTCTCGAGTGTGCGCAGAGAGTGGAACGTGAAGAAGGCGCTGAGGGCCGGGGCTGGCCTGCCTTAATGCGCACCCGGAAGTCCGAGAGGTGAAATAAGATTTTGGGCCACACACGCGCAGTGCACCGCGGGAAAGAAGGAGCAAATGCATACTCCGCCCGGAGAACTGCTCTGGCGTGCGTCTACCGTACCCTCTCTTTTCCCACCCTGTTTCTAGCGGAACAAACAGTCGGAGCTGGTGAGCAAACTACTTGTGTCCCCATAGTGTAATCTTCTGCCGTGCCGGAGGCAACTTGCTCGCTTAGTGGCACGCAGGGCTGCTTCGCGGCCACAGAGACGTGAGGCTGGCTGGACACGCGGCTCGTTTGCACCTCGGCTCGGCAGTCAAATGCCCTCCGCGTCCCCTGATTATGAGGTGCTTTCGAGACACTCCTAGGAAGGCTGAAAGGGAAGACCATCTCAGAGGCACCCTGGACTTGGTTGAAGGACTCTCTCCGCCCCGCTCGCAGTGTAAGCGGCATTCGTACTCTCGCGCTCGCTGATCGTGGATTGCAGCATCAAGAGAAGCAAAATCTCTAGGTCTGACAGAATGCCCCGCGGGACAAGAGAATGCATCACCTCGGCTCAGCAGCAAACATATTTCCACTGCACGAGCGCAGCAGTGAAACTTCTGACATTAGCAAAGCGCGCAAGCTCAAAGCTGGGCGTTCTGCTAGTGAGTGGTGTCAACGTGTGTGGAGGGCGAGCCCACTGCTCGTACCTCAGGCTACACGGCTCCCCTTGAATTCCCGCTCCCGCTGCCCCTTAGGTGGAATTCTGGCGCTGGTGGAGTGGCCCTAACCCCGCAACGCAACTGATGTGCCCTTCATTTGAACAAGTCAGAGGTGCAGTTGCGCGTGCGCGCTTCGCACCAGAGAGAAATCCAGCTTGTAGTCGGGGACTCTACGTGCTTTTGCGAACCTTGCCACTACTATGTCGTGGGGCGAGGGTCGACCAGGAAACGGTGAGGAGTCGTTGGAGCTTCATTCGCTCAGTGCACTGTGGGTAATGTTAGCATGCGTCCTCACAGTCGTCGACCTCTCGCCCTGGATTCCATAGGCTATCACGGCAGAGCTCCCATCCGCGTGCACACCGGCAGATCTGCTATTGCTCGGGAGTCTCATCGTTCTACGGTGCTGGTAGCAGGCTTCAACAAGCCAGGATCCTCGACTGTGCGATGCGCGACCGGGTCCTTACGTCAGCCGCTAGTGACGCACACGGGTGCGATGACCTGATCACTGACAATAACGAGGCAGAGCGAAGCGGTCACTGGGTGATCCTCGACACACGGTGAACCCAGCTAGCTCGGCAATCCTCTTTTCAGAGAACTTTAGCTGCTACAAACTATCCGACTAAGGTAACCTGTACCTCCCGGAACAATACACTGCAACCGGAGTGTGTTTTATTGCCGTCCTCTGACTTTCAATGCTTCCTGGAGTGTACAGGAGACCGGCATACAGACAACTAGCGGTGCAGTTGCGACACCTGCAATCGGACACACGCGAACCCCTCCTCACACTTTTCTCAAAACTTCTAGGAGAAAAGGGAAAGGCGAGCCAGACAAGGACCCTACGCCACAGTACACAGCAAGCGATGGCAACCCAGACTCAGGCGCGGTTTGAATGCCTGATCCGCCAACCCGTGCTTTTCTCCGGAAACGTTTACACACCGAGGCGTACGTGCAGAAAGTTTTTTTGGAAGAACTCAGGCGATTTGATCATAACTACCCCTTCACGTGAAGGCCCATCTGCTGGCCGGCTGGCATGGACCCGGAGCGAGTACCTCCCCCCCTTTGACTATGCTTATCTAATTCCTGCACAGATAGAACATTAGCCACCTGGCTCCCCTTGTGTGAAAAAAAAAACGCAACCCTAGTAGCCGCGGGAAGAAAGAGCTTGGAGGTCGCGCGCCAGCACCTGCTGCTGCGACAGAAACGGGTCCGCCAGCCACGCAACTACGGCTGCTCTGAAGACACCCACGCGGGCAAAGTGCCGAAGTTCCTCCTTAACTTCCTGTTTAAAACGAGCGTCTTTCTCCATCGACTCTACAAGCGTATGGCATAGCTTCAACAGTCTCAACTGGCTATCAAGGCTTGGCCTATCTGTGATGTGACACGACTGAGTGAGCGTAGGAACAGACTGCGAGCAGTTGTCCTTGGAAGCAGGAAGGCACGGGACACGAACAGAGCTGTCACCAGGTAACTCGGAGCAACAGTTCCCAGCTCGGCTGCGGTCTTCTTGAGAATGCTCTCGCTTCTTTTGAGGTACGGAGAAACTTTGCCTCTCTCGCATGAACCCTACGTAGTCCTCAAAAACGGCCCGGGCCTCAAGCGTGATCAGACGTTGTTGGTCGAGGACCTGCTGCAGACCCGCCAAGAGACGTTCAACGCCAATAAGTATCCGCTCTTCAGGTACAGCCGAGATGTGATTTCCTCGAAACCCTGTGTCGGCAATCATCCGCCTGGAACTAGGTGACGCGGACCCTTTCGCCGGTGAATCCAGCTGCTCGAAGGCCTGTCCTGGTGTTGTGTCCCCTTCGAAGGTATCGCTGCTCTGTTCGAGGCTTTGGTCACTTTCAACGCTTCGGCAAGAAGTGGCAAACGGTCCTGCCTCGAGATCGCGGTAAGTTGCAGCTTGAAGGAGGTCCTGAACAATGCTGCTGCCCGTCTTGTTGAGGCAACTCAGATGAGTAGCGCGAGACAGGAGGTTTTCAACTAGATCAAGGATGAAGTCGGGATGGCGCAAGCATCCCTCGGCACATTCACTTGTAGCAAGAGCTGAGCTACGCCATCTGCTATGCAGCCCAGAGTGGGTTGGCGCACTGGGCTTTCTACGCTGGCAGGGTTTCGCTGACAAAAGAGCCCAGGAGAGTTTCTGCTTCAGGGAGCCGTGTGATGCCATCTAGACTAGCTTCGAGAGAGCCAGTTTGCCAGTCTGAAAAGCCGCTCGATACGGGCTAATGATCGGCTGATCTGTTGGTAAACGCAGTCTTCAGACTTGCGTTTTCTATGTCAACAGACCACCACAAAGTTGATCCGGGCGTCGCCCGTCCCCACAGCCGCGTGAGTGCAAGCGGTTTTCTCAACGAAAGAGACAGAACTCGCACCGATGAACGCGCAAGTGAACCGGCCACACACACCATTTCTGAAGCAGAAGCCCGTCTTCCCAAAAGAAGACGAGCCAGGTACATGGCGCAGGTACAGGCCCGTGTAATCAGCAGAGACACACGCGAACCTTGTAGCACCTGGGTCCAACAACACGCCAGAGCGCGGTTCATAGGAATACCAGAGTCTAAAAGCTTGTAGGGCCCCGCCGGCATACACGGAGCGAACCTGGTTGGCAGTCGGGGAGCTGGTTCCTGCGCGCGTACCAGCTTGGAGCGGATTTTGCAACGGACACGAAGCCTGAATACATATAATAAAGAGCAGCGGTTAGGCTAGAAGAAATGGGCGGAAAAGCCGGTGTGCGCAGCTGGCTGGCGTCAAACGATGAGCCAGCAAACTCCCTCGGACAAAAGAGCTACGGCCCGTCACCTTACACGCAAACGCCGAAGGAAAGGTGTGTTATGGGGCGCAGTTCCGAGAGCCGGCTGCAAGTGCGCAGCACACCAGATGGTTTCTGCGTTGACGAGCAGACGGATTCTACTATCGGTACCAAGACAACGATCTCATGAATGGCGTGTGAGATTCCACTTCTCTCCGTCACGGGGTGCACTTGCCCGGCATGCGCTCTGCATGCAGAAAGCTCGAATTTACGGGCAAATTAATAGCGTGAGGCTGAGAGTCGCGGATACGAGGGTTACCAGTTCTCTGTCTTTGTTGCTCATCGACACTGCTGAGCTGCAAAAGTAAGAAATGTGCAGCTATGTCCTGCCAGGACGCATGACCGCGTTCTTTTTTTTCGTGTTCTCGGGATCTCATATAGGCCCATGCACCCTGGGCAGAATCCAGCGGGTCAACTACACAGCGCAGTATCCCGATCTCTCACTAGCGCAGCCGCTTCTTCCTTCTTTTTTTTCTGTGCCGACAAGGATGGAATCACCCTGGCAAGCACGGCGCACAAACAGGGAGGCGGTGTGCTTGTTTCCTGGATTATCTGTCGGCACAGCCGCCAAATCTGGGGGCCGGCTGCGGGCTTTTTTTGGTGGTTTTCCAGTTGTCGAACGCTTGTGCTTTGATTCATCTTATGGCGTGCGCCTTGCGGTTTGCATGCCGTTTCTGTTCTCCTGCCGCTGTTGAGATGTACACCGTGATCATCCGTTGAGGGCTGTGTCCGGCCGCTTATCGGTGTATTCGCCTACGGGAGTGCCGTTGTCTGCTGCGCCAAAGACGGAAGATAAGGTTACTTTTTCAGCAGGGCGTGGATGCTTGGAATGGCTTAGTGCTGTTAGTTTCGAGTGCGCCACCTCGGCACCGCTGTGGTGTTTGGCGCTCTATCTCCTGTGTTTTTTACGTCTTTGTCAACACAGGAGAACGTGCGACGCCAGTGTCGACGTATCTGTTCCCCATCGTGGCTCTACTTTTTGCGTTTTGGCCTCCCGGGTGCTTCTCTGCCGCAGGTGGGTTTCCTCAGTGGACACATTGTCCGTAACCAGCCGTTGTAGTTGGTTTGGGGTCGTGTCAAGGTTTGCTTAGCAAGGCTCTGGTCTGTGTCTTCTGCGAAAAATAGTCCCGCCAGCTCCTTGTATTTGTGGAGTTGGAGAGACGGCAACGCGGCGCAATCCCGCTGTTTGTTCATGGCATGCTGGTGCAAGGGAAGCAGGCGGTGACATTCCAGTCCCAGTCACCGGAGTGTACTTGGCGCGGGTGTCCGACCGCTTGGATGTGAATGCCGCGGGGCTGAGAAGACGGGCTCCCAGAGGTTGGCTGTCTCGAAGGTCACTTGCTCCCGGCAGTGCTGTAAACCTGTGGAGTCTCAGAGGTCTCTTCCCCCCCAGAAAAAGAAAACAATGAGGTAAACGGCACAGAGGAGGAGGAAAAGGCTACATTTTTTTTTATTATCTGCTATTTCTGAAGTTGCGAACAGAAGCTCGCACACCAATCTCTGCCTGCTAACTTGTGAAAAGATGTCTTATGGCTGGTTGACGGAGAGCTCGCTGTTGCCCAAGCGAGCAGTCCGTATCGGAGGAGTGTCTGACTCCTCCCTTTTCAACCTGTCTAGCCAAATATACTGCCTCCAGCAGGAGCAGCATCAAAGGCCCCTACAACCGTTACATCCTGTGCAGCAGCAGATAGTTCTTCGCCACAGCAGACCGGAAGCCGTCTCACTCACATATACGGGAGCACAAAGCAAAATTCCCATTTCAGGAAGGAATAACGGGGCGGAGGTCCGCAGGAACCGGGGGGCCAGCGAGAGCGAGAAAGGGACTGCAGGGGCGGAAGAGACAAAAGACGATAGTAGGGTCGGCTCAGGAGTAGACAAAGCAGACGGCGAGACCAAGCCGCGGAGGATATGGCAGGAGGAAGTTCACGTGAGTCGGTGGGGCCGCCCATCGAAAAAGGTGAGTGACGGCATTGGAAAGAGTGGAGACGCGGCCCTCTGCTCTTCAAAGGTTTTCTGGCTTCCTGACGCACCTTAAGGTTGGGTCGTCATCGCAAGACAGTTGTGTGTTTGCGGACCTGTCTCTCGGGCGCAACAGGCGCTAGACCGGCAAGCGCGGCTGATGGAAGGCAAGAACGCACGTGTAGAGGAGCGCGCAGCTGCTGATGAGGAATTCTACGCAGCGAACCTCAGGACCGTGGAGGCAGGTCGACGGAAGTTGGAGCAAAAGGCGAAGCTCTACGAGGCCGTCAGTAAGTGTACACTAACCGGTAGAGCGTGGTCCCAGGCCTTCGAAGGACCCATAAGGTAGAAGCCGTGAAATTGAGTGTACAAAGGAGGGTGAGGCTACTCCTGTTGCTGAGCCGTGGCCACGCGAGGTCGCGCGTGGGTTCACACTGGGAAGACACAGGGGGGTTCAGGAGTCGAGCTGGACAGACCGAGTCGAAGGGTTTGAGTCCCGGCAGTACAATTTCCCCGTAGGTAGGTTTCTAGGACAGCCTCAACACGGCGCACGGACTCGGGTGTGCAGGAGAGCTGAGAAGAGATTCGATAAACCCAGATCAACGCTGAAAGTTGGCTGGTTAGATGGCGTGAGGTCGATAAATAGTAAACTGGGAAGCCTTTTGTCTTGAAAACCAGGCAACTGTGGGTGCTCCCCACATCCGAAAGGGCGGCCGAGGTGTAGCGACGTGCAGGCCGGAGTCGCGCGCTGCCCGGAGGCGCTGAGGGGAGCGATCCCACGTTTCTAGGGCAAGGGCTCCAGGCTGGAAAAGGTTGTTGCGCTTCGCGATGTTATTGAGGACAGTGCGACTCCATGTGGTGCATTCTTGGATTGGGATTTGCTTAACTGCAGTGTCGGGACGGATGGACGCGTTGGCAGCCCCTGGAGGTACCCGGCAGCTGATTGACTTTGAGGAGAAACTCTGGCGCACACCTGCTTCGGTGTCGATGTGGTCAGTCTCACCTGAGGCTCGAAAATCGTCGGGCGACGCCCGCAATACAGCGAGATTGGCCGCCCGCCACCAAATGTCACCAGAAGCAGAGGAACATGAAGGTGTCCCGCTCTCCCGGCGACCGGTTGCAGGCGGAGACCAGTCGACTAGAGAAGGAAGTAATGTCTCCGTAGAACCGGAGGGGTCCGCTCGGTTCTCAAACGATATGGAAAGCATGGGGAGCGAATGGCGAATGCGTGGTGAGTCGGTGGATTGCTCACACAAATCGGGATCGAAGTTGATTTTTCCCGGACTCCCTCGTGGTTTCTAGCATCCTTCGCTGTGCAACAGACTGACCTGACAAGTTACTCTGCTGCCTGGTCTTTCGCCCCATCGTGAAGCCAGTTCGTGGCCTTCTGCATGCGGCTGGCCGGCAGAAGCTTTGTTGTGCTGTTTTCCGGTGGCTTCAGGACCTTACAGGCAGGGAGTGGAAGTCCAGAAATCTTTTCGAAGAGCGGCAGGCATGAAGAGGCCGGGGTAGGCGTGGACTCACACGGACTTGTGGTTCAGCCAACCGGCGAATTATGGGACGGTCTGGTGCGGTGCAAATCCAGTGCAGAAGTGGGATGTTGGGGATTGTAGATGAAGTACAGGAGTGCATCTGTCTACTTGACAGCGTCGTTGCGGAAATTACCCGGGCGGCGGCTTTGCAACGCATGATGGTGCTTGCAGTAACCCAGAAGTCCTACAAAAGACGAAGAAGCAACGGCTTGTCCATTTGCGGTCACGCCTGTTTTTATTGCGCCGAGCAGCCGCTGTAGAGGCTGCAGAGTCGCCCTTCTGCAAACAGGTAAGCTGAAGTTGCTCTGAGCCCAGCGCTATGTAGGAAGAGGGATGCAGTCGATGTACGCGGTTTTTTTCCTTCCGAAGCCAACTTTGTCGCAGGGGGCGCGTGGCTTGGTTTCGACTGCATTCACCTGTCCAGCAAGCAGGAGGGCTGGCTGCGCACTGACTGACGTTCCTGCTGTAGGTTTGTTGATATGCGCGTGCCGGAGGCGAGCGTTTCATTTTCTTCGACTTATGAGAGTTGCCGCGAGGTCCCAGGAAGCCGAGACCATTGTGGAGTTTCGGGCATTATAGGAGTTCCCCCCTACCTCCCCGCGCAACAACAGGTCAACGATCCTCAAGCTCAGCTCGGCGGTAAAATGCACACGGTGCCGTGTGGAGCCACTCGATCGGCATTGGAGACACAGCAAGTTCCGCGAGTCTGCTACTGCGTGCGGGTGCTCCGCGTTCTCTGCGAAGAGGAACAATGTGACGCGCTCCGCGTTTGTCCTCAGATATGCACGGAGTTGGAAGGCAAGCGGACGATGTCAAGTTCGTTTCGTGTCTTCAAGTTCAGTGCCTCTACTCCTTTCCCCTACCTGTGTCGTGAACGCTGGACTAATAGTTATATGTGCTAACGCCATGCTTCACTGCCACCTTCGGGAACATTCAGACGCGGGTCGGGTGTGCTTAAAGAAAGAACTCAGCTGGCGGCGAACTCTTGTTGCCATGGCGCCCGTGGGTGTTTCGTCAACTGGTGTCTGACCGTACTTTGGTGCGCCTTCCTTGCCCAACAACAGGGAGTGGCGGGGCTTATGGGAGCGCACCGCCTCGGTGGCCGAGTTACTGACACGCCAGTTGGTCGGGATCGACGGCAATGAAGCCTTCTACAATGGGCTCTCGGAATGCGTGGGTCTTGAATGGGCACATGGACCATACGCAGCTGCACAGTTGAGGGACCATTTCTGCTGCTGTTTTACCCTTTTGACCAAGTGGTTTGCCGGTTGTTGGATGAGGGTCTTTTTCTTTGCTTGCGATCAGTCAGTTACCGGCACTTAATGGGGCGGGCACTCGTCGGCGGTGAGACGACACAGTAGAGGTGCCCCGTGGCGCCAAATGCGGCGTGATGAAGTTTAGCTCTCAGTCGAAGGAGCTCCGTGTTTAGCTAACGTCTTCACGTGCTCTCTCCGGTTTTGCTGCTTCAATAAAACAGGGCGACTAGCTGTACAGTGTCAGCGTAACGTGGTGTCAGTGGCGTGTCCACTTGGAAAGTCGCAGGAGCTCAGCTGAAAGTAGATGTCAGGCAGATGAAGGCAGATCCTGGTGAAAAGTTAGGCGGGGCTTTTGAACCGCCTCAGACCCTGCGCTGTGATGCACGGCCTCCCTAAAGTTCCCAGGCGGGCTGCACGCCTCGGGTGTATCGACGCCACTGGAGTGTGCGCTTTCCCCGAAGCCGGCTCGTCTGGGCAATATGCGACTCGCGGTTCGGAGAAGGGGGAGATCGAGGCACGCCGGTCGCGACAAGCAACTCTATTTCAACGTCACTACATGCCTCTGGGACTGACACAAAATGGTGGCTGGCTTCAGCGCGTCATCTTTCGTGCTCCTGGTTGCAGTCGCGGTAGCACTGGGAGCCAGTTTTTGCGCTTGCACTCCTGGCATGAGGGGGTCCTTGCCAAGTACGCTCGGATTCGCTGACATGCCAAATGCCAGCTGGCTACTTTCTCCCACAACCGCAGGAGCGGAGCTTGTTCGACTTATTCGGCGACATGAGCCCGAGGAGAAGCGTCACTTATCTATTGCGCTGCGGAATTACAAAGGCATGCAGTAAGCAACAGCAAATGCTCCAAGCGCCTTGTGTACTGGCTTTTTTCCTGGGGCAGGTACTACGGCACTGTCTCCATTGGTACTCCTGGGCAAGAGTTCAGGGTTTTGTTTGATACCGGTTAGCACCAAGCTGCGCTTGTGGCGTAACGGCTTCTGACGGACACCTATCAGGCAGTCATCACTTCTGGGTTCCCTCGCGCGACTGTCAGTCCGCCTCGTGCCGGGCGCATGCACGTTTCGACAGCCGTGCTTCCAGCAGTTTCCAACAATACTTTCCCGGAAACAGGGCCGAGAGGGTGACTGTTACCTTCGGCACTGGCCGAATCACTTACGAAAAGGCCATGGAATCCATGAAACTCGGCGGCATGATGTGAGCCGTCACCGCTTACGCACAGCACCACCTCCTGAGCGCCACCTCTCAGGATACCCGGTCAGGTCTTTGGCCTGGTTCTTGAGCAAACGAATGAACCATTCGCAAACCTACGTAAGGGCTTTCACCAAGGCTACTGTGCGCTGATTAGAGGGTCTGGTTCCTTCAGCATTTGACGGCATAATCGGCTTAGGTAATGTATATCTCACCGTCGAGTTGCACCAAGCTGAGTCGTCTAATCCCTGTACAGCGCCACCAACGGCTGAAACCCAAGGTGACCTGCTAGGGAACCTGTTGGCGCACGGCTCGCTGGCGTCCAGGGTGTTCTCTGTGTACCTGTCGAGAGCCGAAACGGAGCCTGGATACATTACCTTTGGTGGTCACGACTCCAGGTGAACTAATACGAGGAGAACCTCACCGACCAAACAGTTGTAGCAAACCTCTGTTCAGATTCGTGAAGCCAGGCCACTCAGTTGAATGGTTTGGAGTTCTTCCGGGCGGCAGCTGGGCTATCCCTATGGTTGACCTTAAAGTTGACGGAATCAGTCTTGACTTGTGTTCCGAGTCCAGCGGAGGCCGCTGTAGAGCTGTTTTGGACACTGGAACATCCAGCATCGGGGGAGCTGAAGACGACATCCGTTACCTGCTTAGCATGCTAGGAGCGGTGCCTGATTGCAGTCGACATACGCACTTAAAGTCCCTGACCGTTGTGCTGGAAGAGCACTTCACTGGTCGGCCCGTGGAGTTCAACCTGGATCCAGACGACTATCTCATTGCCGGACTGAAGCCCTCCGTTCAATTTACTTCATGCCCAGCGGCTTTCATGCCACTTGGGCTTTTAACCCGACCAGCTCGAACCTTTGTACGTCCGTGCACGCACGGGCGTACGACTGCCGTTCACATCTCCGTTACGTAGGTACTTGGGGAGGTCTTCTTACGAAAATACTACGGAGTCTTCGATCCCGACCATCTGAGGGTTGGTGAGCATCATTACTTCTGGAGGTCGGTTACGCTGTTATCATAGAGACTGGCACTTGTAGGGCTCGTTGAGGCGTTCCATGTGAACGGGCGCAAAACCCTACGCGGGTCAACCTACAATCTTTGGGCAGGCAGCGTCAACAGTTGAGCGAGCCTATTCATTGTCAGTGGCTGACAACGGCGACTAGCCCGGGCAGCCAAGCATGATGCCGGATTGCCAGCAGGCAAGAGCGCCGAACGAAGCAGCACTTGCAAATGAGTTGAGGGCTTAAGGCTTGGCCACATCTCGCTCGGGGGCTGTCCTTCCACGGTTGTAGAAGCGTCTGACTGCGAGGACGAAGTTGTTTGTCTGCTACGTCCAAGGAACGGAGCAATACGTGTGCTTTAAATGTTGAGTGACGTCTCCCGTGGTATCGTTGCATGTGTGAAGTATCCTTCGGTGTTCAAGACAGCCTGAAGGGTACAGCGCTATTTGAAGAAACCTTTTCCTCGAACCAGCACTTTTCTACCTCACCCCAGCTGGGACACAGTCACGTCGCAGTAGGAGCTGCGTTGTTATACAGTTTTTCACCAGCCTGAAGACCACTCATATGGCGCCGACGACATCATCAGTCACCTCCGAGGACGACCCGTGCCGGCCAGACTCTGATCTTGGGCGGATGCTGTATGTAGCCAATTTTACTTCTGTGCAACGTCCAACTCCCGCGAGGCCTATGAGCCCACCGTTAAGCAGTGCCGTTTGGCATGCACATACGCGTGTATCTCTCTACTGCAAAGGCCAAGCTTTGCCCCCCGGGACGGGTTCAGGTGTGTGAGCAGTGCTGTAGAGCAGCAATGTGCGGCCCGTCAGGTCTCACGTGCAGTCACAATCTGGAGCGACAGATGTGTACAAGTGGTCTGGCTTCAAGGAAATGGGAATTTCGTTCTAATCCACCGGCGGTGGATAAGTGTGCACTCCCCGTACAAGCAGTGTACGGAGACGCCTTCCAGTCGTCTGCTCACAAAGGCACCACGTTGGTCCATCAGATCAGACAGTGACCCAGTAACCACGGTTTTGGAGAGATTATCATCGTTTTCCGCGTCTGGATATGAGATAAGAATGGTGCCGTGAAGCTTGGTGACGCAGTAGCCAGCGGTCCGTGTTCCGATGGCTTCGTAATTCGATTCTGCATCTCAGTGGAAAGAGTGAAGAATTCTCCAGCACGTCTAAGGAGCGTCCTTTGGAGGACCATTGCCAACTTCAACGCGGTACAGGGCGTCCTTCGCAGTCGAGGAGCCAGGGAGGACGGCCATAGTGCGTTGGAAGACCTTGCACCATTGCCTTGACGCCGGCCGTGTGCAGAGGCAGTGGGTGCTGAGCTGATATTTCAAAGTAGAGCTAAGGTGAAATTGTTAAAAGAGACGCAAAAGTACGCAGGGCACCACGGTTGCTGGTGCAGCTGTCAGAGGGGACGGTCTGCTGCGTCGGCTACCGAGTGCACTTGAAGCCCTGTAGAGGTGTATATACATCGCAAAAATTGCAGTACTCTGCGCGGCGTCACCGAAGGGCTGTCGCCAGTTTGTTTCTGTTGACTGCACATACAAGTGAAATTTGTTTGAGCCAGCATTTCATCGCACTGCGCACGAGTGACGACGATGTTGAGAAATTTTTCTATGCCGGCGGCCGTGCTCTGCTTGATCGCGAGCGTCTTGTCCCACTCTCGCGTCCTAGCAGTGTCACAGACCCCAGACGGGATCGGCAAGGAGAAGAAGGACCGCACTTTGCCGGAAATAAGGGCTTCGTGCAGATGTCCTGCAGGATACGAGCACATCGACCAGTCGTGTGAGAAGACGGAAATTGTCGGAAAACCTGAGGTGAGGCGATGAATCAGTTGGGACACTCTGATAATCTATGTATACTCTCTTGGCAGGCATCATGTACCGTCGGACGCTTGGAGGGAGGGGTATGTAAGACTGAGGCAGAGGCGCCGCTTGAATGCCCCGAAGGGTTCACGTCGACGTGCGATGCGAAGTCTGCGCCCGTGTCGAAGTGCTGCCTGCAGCACCAGATTGAAGACGCTCAATTTGTGTGTCCTGACGGGACCACCGAGGCGACCGATGGTAGATGCAAGCGGCTGACTCGTTTCACGCCAACGTACGAATGTCCCGCCGGATTCCTGTATGAAGACGGGTACTGCTCAAGGAAAGAGCCCGGCAATCTGGTCACATCTTGCGGAGTCCGAGGGCGCCTCACAGCGGACAACACATGCCTGACAACCGTGCCTGCCAGCGTGGTCTACGAGTGCCCTCAAGGATATCAGTGTGCTGACGCCGGGCAGAAGCATGGCTTCTGCACCGAGTGTGTCAGGCGAGAGATTACGCCTGTCAGCTGTGGCTGCGACTTCGGTGCCGTCGAAGTTAACGGTGCCTGCTACAAAGAGGAAGACGCCCGGAAGTGCAAGGGGGATAAGGAATGGAAAAAAATGTTGGACGCCCTCGAGACCGACAATGACTTCAATGCCGCAGACTCCAAAAAAGAGCCCTGCGGTGCGGACGCACCCAAGTGCAGGTGTCAGCCAGGTGCCTACCTCGAATGCAAAAAAGGAGAATGTGTCTGCGTGACAGAAGACATAACTGCCGTGGTCCCTCGATGTCTCGACCATACGGACGCCTCGGGAGACTGCGTTAAGGAGGTGAAATCGGCTCCCTCATATCAGTGCGATGAGGGACAAGAATGTGAGATCGTGGGGAAAAAGAACGAATGCCAGTGCGTCCAAAAATATCGCACGGAATACACGCTCAGCTGTGGCGCCGGCGTGCTAATTGACGGAGACTGCTTCGCTGTCGATTATCTCTCGAAAACATACTCCTGCCCCCCCACCTTCAACGTCGTCTGCAAGGGAACCAACTGCGAGTGTCAAAGAAGCGTGTATGCTGCCAGAATCGCATCTTGCAATGATTCCCAGGTGTTCTCGAAGAAATGCAAAGCAACAGCGGCTCCCGAATTCGCCTGTAAAAAGGTAAGAACAATCTCTTGCTACCTATCTGAATCAATGACACCAAGCTACTTGCGTCAGGGAGAACTCGTTGACGGAAACTGCGTGAAAAAGCACTACGCCGTGCAGATCTGCGACGCATGAGACTTTTTTCAAGTTGCTTTGCATAACGATGAACAGGGTTGTGCGACGTGACAGGGCGAACACGGAGTCGTGAGAAACAATGTGCCGTCATGAGAGGACGAGGTCATGGAACACTGAGTGTCTACTGCATTTCCTCCGTTGCTCTCACCGTTGGCTACATCCAAACCGCAATGCAATTATGAACGTAGTCTCCACAGCATGGCGTACCCCGCTACTGCTCACGGACAGCGCATCAATCGCACCCCGCCATGTCACGTAGACGTCCCGCTAGACAAGCCCTCGGCACGTGCAGCCGTCTCCCTCTGAAGACCTTTGGAGACCTCTTCCTGGACAGCTCTGATCGCTGCTCTTTGCGACCTGACGTGCTCCAGTACATCAGGTTCCTTCATATCTGGCCGCAGGATTCGATGCATTACACACGAGCCAGCCACGGCGGAACTGAAAGCAACGCAGAGCGAAAGCACGAACTCTTGTCGAGAAAGGCCGGCAGGCATTGTTGGTGATTCTGTTCTGCCCGAGAGGAAGGGGGCCGGAAAGTCGCAGGCTAAGCAGAGAATCCGCAGTTCAGTGTCGAGTGCTGTAGGAAAGAGGCGAGGAAAAACCGCACTCTACAAGCTTCTCAAACAAAACTCAGCAGAGAGAAGAAGCAGGATGAACGGACACATGCAACAGATGCAAGAGACCCAATCACATGCTCCGGGACGTCAGAAATTCCAAAATACGAGGATGTCACAGAATTCTTGCACTGGCACATAAACTGCGGCCGCACGGCAGGCGGGAACTGCAAAACATAAAGAACTCTACGAGTGACGCTAGGCCGGAACCAGTTGCGCCTCTCCGCTCTTTTGAAAGACATGCACTGAAGTGTCTAGCCCACCAAAACTTGAATTTGAAAAAAAAACA
This sequence comes from Cystoisospora suis, assembly GCF_002600585.1. Taxonomy (NCBI): domain Eukaryota; phylum Apicomplexa; class Conoidasida; order Eucoccidiorida; family Sarcocystidae; genus Cystoisospora; species Cystoisospora suis. The sequence goes on from NW_027153361.1 coordinate 136,394, forward strand.
TTGCGCACGCGACATGTATCAACATGACCGTAGAAGGAAACCCATGCAACAGAACCAGAAAAATTCCTCCCAACGCCTCGAAAAAGAAAGAAGAGAAGATAGCTAACAGGCGGGGCTCCCACAGATTCGTTGCTCTAGGCGGACGGAATCCGGCCTCCAGTACTAGCTCTTGCCGCTGGACGGCAGTATTAGCGAGGTGTAGAACAGCGTCCGCCCCTCCGGCGCGTCAGAACCATGTACTTGTCCTTGCGTGCGTCGCAAATTTTTTTCAGGGGTGCCTGGGGTATTACCCCTTTCCTGGAGAGAAGCTGAGGAGTTCTAAGGAAGAGAGTCTCAACAGACTCCAACAGGCCTTGGCGTTCCGCCCGTGCCCCAGGAGCTGTCATCGCTCATGTCACTCAGCTGATTACCATGAGTCTCTCGTTCCCATTTGCCTGCTAGCTGTGGCACTCTCGATTCCTGCTTTATATTTTTCTTTGAAGGAAGAGAGGACCTTCTGGTGCCGCGTCGAGGCGACAGGTCTATCGACAGCGGGACGCGGTTAGCTTGGACTTTTTCATGTCGTCTGTTCTGGTGAGATAGTCTCAGGTCCAGGCGCTTTCCACCTGACAGGTTGAGCCTGGGTAACACCTTTAAGTTTCGTTTGGAGTAACTCTCCACTTTTTCGAATGTGTTCTGCTCAGTGAACTATCTGTGGTTCTAGCTTTTTATTTTGAATGTGGACGCTGCATGAATCATGGCGGAGAAGAATTTGGAAGCGCGCGATACCATACAGCTGTTAAGCTTTGATGAGCTCTTCCGACCCTCGGAAGAAAAGGCAATTCAGAAGTTTCAAGGCCTCAAAAAGCAGAATACCCTCAAGGGGAATTCTAAAGCCAAGAACGAGTTACTTAGCGTTTTGCGGCAACAGCGTGTCCTTGTAGATGACAATGCGATTCACTTCGTGGCGGAGGCGAGGGGCGAAAGCAGAGCCGATGCACGCAACTCTGTTTTCAAGCTCGCGCAGAAATACAGGGTTTTGCCTGATACGGAAAATGTGAAAAAAATCAAGCAGCTGTTTGGGAAAGTACGGGAAGATGATTCCGGGGACGAAGACTGGGAGCCGTCATTTAGGCGGCTGCCTTCCTGTTTGAAGACGAAGAAGGGACAGAATCTGATGGACGATGATGTTCCGCAAGACTTGTTACTTGGTGAGATCGACACAATCGAGGACGAGTCAGCGCAGCTTGGTGGCAAGGTTGTCAGTCAAGAAAATGTCCGAGAAGAGCCCGAACATCTGATGGACCGTATGATTGAGCAGAGGGTAGTGGATCGAAGCTCCACAGCGAAACTCTCATCCTTCCACGGGGTCCAGGCTGATGATGAAGATGATGATGAGGACGACATGCACTTTGATCAAGAGGACTTGAAAGGTATTGTCTACACAGACTCGCTGTTCTCTGCAGCATACTGGTATACTTTTCCGGAGTGGCATACATCATTGGAGACGCACCCCGCTGGCTTTTGTTTTGTACCAGAGCCTTTTGTTGATGCCGAGTTCTGCCTGCAGTGCTAAACGACATGCAAAAGGAATTCATTGGGAATAATCTACTCGCCTGGCAGAAGGATATCAAGAAGGCATATGAAACTGGTGTTAAATTGGTCAAAGTCAACGCACTTGGCTACAAATTCATCCGAATCCTGACGGTCAAGGACATGGTATGTCCGCAGTAGAGATACGCTGCTTGGTTTCATGCGATTGGTTCCCTCCGGTCCTTTTCCAGACCACCAGCGGTGACACATTTCGTGAATTGCCTGGCAGCTTCGAGCTCTAAAGTCCTTCGGTTGAGTGAGCGACAGAGGTTCAGCAGAGCTAGGTGCGCAGGAACGGGCGAATGCTGATTCTTGTCTCTCGTGCCCGCAGGTCTTGTCTATCCGGCAGCCACACACACAGTCGAAGGTGAAAGTCGAAAGGCAGGTTGCGATAACCGAGATTGACACCGTGAGCTTGGGCCGAGAATCTAAGGAGTTTCGTGCCCTTGACAAGCTGGTAGCGGATGGAAAGGAGCGGGCAGACACAAAGTGAGCTAGACTTATCCGTGTGCCACAAAGCTTGCGTGTATTTCAGCATAGCGCTACATGCCCGATAGACTCCCCGGTTGAAGCAGCTGTAACTGGGTGGTTACGAAGATTGAGAGACGTCATTCTTTTCACTGTCCGTGGTGCTTGATTTCTCTTTCTACTGTTGCAGCCCTCCAGCTACGTTGTGCGCCGTCGTGACTCTCCCCAAGAACCGATCTCTTTCACTCGTATTCTTGTAAGTGACCGTCGAGGCTTGGACGTGAACTACCCCCTGTTGTGAAAAAGATGGGCTGTACAGCTGAGTAGTTTTGGGGGTTATACTTAGCGAGTGTTGCTGCTGCATTCCATTGTTTACAGGGAGGAAGATCAGAGGAACGGCTTTGTGTATTTTCTTCGGATCATGTGCAAGAAAGCAAGAGCGGCAACGGCAAAGCTTTCAGGTCAAGAACGCTGAAAAGGCGGAAGAGCTTGTGTAAGTTTGATAAAAGTCAGTTTGCAGACCGGTTATACCCACTTTGAGTCCTCTTCACCTTCGTCCGACGCGGGCAAACGCAGGCATTATCCAAGGCTCTTTCTCAGTAAAGTGGCACCGCTACACGGAAATGTTGAGGATTCACGGGATCAAGCGTACAGGGCTCGTCGTGATCGGAGTTCTCGGTTTTATCTGGTCTGGTGCACGGCGCCAGTGTTTTCTACCGCTGCTAACTCCGTCGTGTTTCTTCCCAACTGTCAGTCAGTGTGCACTAACAAACCCCAAAGTAAACAAATTTCGATGATCTCTGCCATTTTAATCAGTGTACCTCACAACCGCCTGCAGTTAAGCAGTGGTGTCTTTAAGTGCCAGCCTTGTAGCTATGTTTTTCCGAGGACTCATGCGTGCGAAATTGTGCCGTTGTATACTGTGTGCACGTAAGGCTGTTCTATACGGCGCTGCTCTGGTTCTTTGACGACGCCTCTGTCTCAGCTGAAGAATGCGCTTGTCGGGTTTCCTGATTCACTCGAGTGCTCTGCAGAAAAATCTGTCAGAAACAGTGGTGCGGGGCTTTGCATTAGATACCGTACCGAGTGCCGCCTGCTGCCTCTGTGAAGGTCAGAATCACATCTGGCGATGCCGGTGTTTCACGGGCAGTGCCGCGGCTCAGCCAAGCCGCCTTATTTTATTCACAGCATCAACTGGGAACTGGGATGGTACCTTCTGTGACCATCCCCGTTCCGTGGGTACTTGTCTCGGTCATCTGCGACAAACACAGCCGAATCGCACAGACAAAGGTGGGTAGCTCGTTTCTTCGATGGCCCGAATCTGCCCACGCATTCAGTTCAGCAGCCGAATCGTGCGGGAGACATAGGCCTGTGCCGGCGGAGCGAGTTTACTCCAAGCCGCAGAGCAGCAGTCCGCTTCCGTCCGGTCTCCCCAACTACAGGTCCCTCCCTCAGCGAGGCCGCTTTGCAACGGAGGATGCTCCACCCGGACATGGACTCCTGCCGGTTACTTTTTTTCTTTTAGAGTCCCTGTCGCATCACTGGTGCGGCAGTGGGTCATGTAGCTGACGACGCTCATAGCAGCTGAGAGTGCTGAGAGAACTCCAGCTGTAATTCCCAGCCCACCACAATACCCGAAATTGGCAAAAAGTGCCTGGACTGTGCTCCACACAGAGTGAATCAAATATACGTTAGCTTCAGGCTCAGCAAGCAGTTTGGCGTGGGCATGCAAAGACACAATACCGAAGACGAACGGTGTCCACAAATCAACCACAGCGGCCGGCCCGAGAACAAAAAGCTTTTGCCTCCAGCTTTCTGCATTCACATCGGCCAAGAAATCGTCACTGGGCCATCGCAGGTAAGCATTGGAACGGAGCAGGCGGCACACACCGACTGCTGTTGTGAAAAGACCAGCCACCAGGGCACTGAAACGAGCGAATGAATCGAAATACTGTGCGGCAGTTTTCGGTGACGGCGCGGAGGGGGCGTTCTCTTGCTGGTAAACGGGGATCTCAGAACGGTCTCGTTCCACCGGGGAGACGCCAAGACCGTCTGGACAGAACCTGAGAGGAGGGGCACCCCCTGATATTGGAGAGGGCATGTACACAGTCGGTGCTCCTGGTGACTCGGGTTGCAGATTCTGCAGGCCGCCGCGGTAGAAGCGTGCCGCTTCATTTGATGGTTTGACAGTGAGAACACTCATTGCTTCATTCGAGACTTCTACGATTGATACTTGCTAGTGAATTCTCCCGGCAGATCATGAGAGAGCGGATATGAATTGGAGAGACAAAGTGGCAATGTAGGTGCAGGATAAGGGATCCGGCTTCCTGACAAGCGGACAATCCTTGACACATGAGCCTTTGACAAAAGAAAGCATGGAGGCACACTGGACCGCCGACAGCTCGAGAAGTGGCGCGACCCTCAACTGACATTCACCAGTTGCCACACCTTCCGCTCCACTTCGTCGCCACTCATGCCACCGTACACACGGGTTCGGCTGCCAGCAGGGCGGATGGCTAGACTGTCCCAGCCGGCTTCGCCGCCTGGTACCTCTACTTCAAAATGGGAGGGCACCCCGACACCGTGACAATGGAAAAGAAGCACCACCACACTCAAGCGCGATCGGACGCTCCCAGCCCAGAGGGAACGAGGTTTCTGGGCGAAATGATAAGTTTCAACGGTGATCACGGCGATGCTCAGCTGCTCGTGCCGACCGGCTAACCGGTGAGCGGCCAGACAAGCTTCATGCCTATCGCGCAGCTGCTTAGCTCTTTGCACGCGGCAACTCGCCACTGTGGCTAGTGGCGATAACGGCCCGCCTCGGTGCCATCCGGACATCGCCAGTACGCCCTTCCCTTGTGCGCGGACGAATGCTGTCGCGTTGGGTGCGGCACAGACGCGAAGGTAGGACGGGCCTCTCTTGTCGCTGCGGGTAAGCATGAAGAACATGGAAAAAGCCTGCAAAGAGGCGAGGGTGGGCTGACTGGGCACTGGCGGTTGCCTTCCAGCTTGCACGTGCACTCTCCGTCTAACGTCGGTGACTGGCACCCGAAGTGGTGAAACGCGCTTGCAGATGTAGCTGTGTTTTGCAGCCGCATCCAGTGTAGTCGACGGATCCAATGCAGTGGGGTGCTCTGCAGTGCCTCCAGGGACACTCTAAAGCCACGCAGTTCCCGTCGGGTTTCGACTCTTCTGCACGTTCCTGACGCGGGACCTCCCATTGGCCAACTCCGGCTTGTGTGTGGCTTGCCTGTCGACTGTTTGTCTTCTCTGTTGTCCTCCATCTCCCTTGCTGATGATCACCGCTAGATGCCGACTTCCGCCCAGCCGTGGCCTGCATCACGCTCAGTGGAGTTGTGGTGTGTCGGCACACGTTGGTGGTGCCTGAGGCTGATGCTCTGAGTTGAGAAAAAACTATAAAGCTACTGCTGCTGGTCCGACGCATGCTCCACCCAGGCGGTCGAACGCGACAAATGCTAGTTGTTGGACATGCTGTGTTCGAGGTGTCGAGGCGCCGCTCCGCAAGACGAGTGAACCAGAACAGGAGCCGCCTTGTGGTCGAGTTCGGAAGACCGAGCGCATCAGGGTGTAACAGAGGGGCGAGCTGGCGTGGAGTACCGGACTGATGAAAGTCATTCTCCGTGATAAGGCTAGCTAGTGTCGTGCCACAAAGATGCGGGGCTCAACCATTCCGGAGAATATTACCTCTTCTGGTCGTGGGGCTGTCGAGAAGACGAAGCAACCTCGCAAGAAAGGAGAGAATAGACTCAAATGCAGTTCCGGGACAAACTCTAGCACAACGCTAAGAGAAAACAAATCTCCGGTAGGTCGGCGGACTCACATAGCCAGGACGTTACACCCAAGGAGCCACGCCAAATGAGGCGCGACCCAGTTTGCAGGGAGGGGATAGCTTGTGCGACAGTGCAGGGAGATCAGCAAAGAAACAGAATGGCAGAAGTAATAGCACAATCTTTTGCGAGCGCGCTGTTTCAGGGTTGATCGGTTTGTCCTCCTTCCGCTCCATTTCTGAATAGCCTATATATAAAGAACATTTGCAATGGACTTGATGTGCTCGTACGAGTTCCATATATACATGAGTGCGCTGGGGCTCTCGTAGTCGTTGCTCCTAAAGGGCAAAACTATCGGGCTCTTGTATACATATGCCATTCTTTCTAGAAGGAAAGTGACTGGCCCGCCCCACATCCGCATCAGTGAGATGTTTCTTCCCTACGCCGAACCTCAGCCACGTAACCTGAAAAGACTCCGCTTTATCGTCATTTACGCGAACCTGCATCGGGAGGATTGCATCTGCTAACCGGCAAAAAGACAGAGAGATGCTTCGTGTTCAGAAGGCTCTGCGTGAGTTTGTCCGGCGGTGTCTTGTCGAAGGAGTCATGTGATGAGCCAAGTCTGCCACTGATTCATTCCCAGTTTCCCCTGGCCGTTCATTTCCTTTGGATTGCGTAGCAACCAGTATGAATGAGGGCAAGTCGTATGTGTCTGTGTCCGTCTGCGTGATTGGGAACCTGCGTTGTCGTGTGCACGATCGGGCCTTCGCAGGGTAACACTAGCGGAGCGCTACCCACCCTCGGCTGCGTGCTGTTTCCAGTCAGTCGCCGACGGGCCGTGTGCGCGGAGGCGCGTTCCAGCAGAAGAGTGATTCCCATACTGATTACAAATCGCCAGATAAGGCGGCATTTGCTTCTGCCACGCAAACTACAAAAAGCACGAAGAATCACGAGGATACCGATGAAACGTCGTTCTCGGCCTCGGCTGTAGGGAGAATTACGCTCTTTTGTACAACGGATGTCGAACAGCGAGGCAACCGCAGGGTGGCACCTAGGGGGCAGTTTACTAGAGAAGCCGGGGGTAAGTACTTCAGTTGAGAGAAAGGCGTCCGCGTAACGGCGAAGAGCTGGCGGGGTGCTATGTCTCGTGCATGCGAGTAGCGGACTAACTTTGGCTGGGCCTGCGCATCGCCGTTACCCTTCGAAGAAATGAGGGAACTACGAGTACCCCTCTTCATCAACTTGTAGCGAGATGTTCGCCGTTGGGCTTGAGGCAGTTCGGTGTGAATGCGGCGGCGGATCTCTCCCGGTTAGGCTTCACGGGAACTTTGCTGGGCTGTGGCTCGGGTGACGGCGGTCTCCCATGGTATACTCGTTCTTCGGCGACTACACCGTAGCCACGGCGCGATTGCAGTACTACAAGATTGCAGTCATTTCCGTAGCTATTGTCGTTGCCGCTCAACGATAGACTGGTGGATGTCACCTCGTGTCTTGTTGTCCTTCGGTACTGCTGAACATGTCGCACAGTTCGTCCGCACTCGGGTGCGTGGTGTACCGCGGAGGAGGAGTTGCTTATCCTATGTCTCGAGGTTCTTCCATCTGGAAAGAAGGCCAGCACCTTTTATCCTGGACAGCTGTCTGCCCGCCGGGAAGTGCGGTGGTGCCGAATCAAGTTGCATCCTCTGGGCTCCCGTATAGTGTGTCCGCAGCGTCACCACGCACTATTTCAGCTTCCGCGACTGATGGGCACGCAGAGGCAAGACCATGGCGAACTGTGTCTTTGTGGCACCGGTATCCACGTCGTCCCTTTCGACATGAGAACACATTGCCTGGGCCAAGACAGTGTGGAGTACCGCAGGCGCATCCTACAAAAGAAGTCTTGTGCTACGTAGACGAACGGAAGAAACAAGCGCTTGTCTCTGGGAGTGGCATGCCGCTTCTGCAGCTCTTAGGGCGGCGGACGATTACTCGCTTTTCATTTCAGCATCGCTTGAGAACCTCTCAATGTCGACTTCCCCGCGGCGCCACAGTGTTCCTGACCCAAGCAGACTGGCGGCAGGCAAGTCCCCGTCTTAACAGGAGTGGCTGGGAACGGAGACAGGGCCGGCTAGACGTGGGAAACACTTTTGGCGCATCAGCCAAGGAACGCACACGATGTACTTCCCAAACAGCTGAGTCTCCGCTGTCCGGGGGCCGTGGCTGTAACGGACGAGCGCGCACCATTTGGCAAGCACATAGCGCGCACGGAACCTGCCTCTGCCATGCCCGGCTCCGCGCACAGGGAATTGAATCCGAACCATGTGTTTTAACGGGCACCGCAGCTAGGGGCACGCTGCGCACTTTCTCGAGTGTCCCCCCTTTCTGTACTCCGGCGGGGCCCAGTCCGGTGGAGTGGGGAGAGGCGTTTTCGTCAGCGCGTCCCTTAAGCAATCTGTACGGCTCAGGTCCGGCTCTCCGGCACGGTCCTGAACAGGGGAAAGGGGCCGGCTTCTCGCCGAGCTCAGAGCACTTACTTGGCTTCAGATTTTCGTCATATTGCAGCGTCAGAAGGGAAACGACTGGCCGTCCGCCAGCCGAGGTACGGGAAGGAATGCCGGTGGATAGAGGAGGGAAAGGCAACCTCAAAGCAACACTTCTCAAAGGGGGAGGTCTGCACGCTATGGAAGGCTCGTCGAAACCGCTGACGGCTGTGCGGCGAGCAAGTGCAGCCGGCAGTGACACTGCCTCTTTCGATAGCGTGAGTCCAGACATCGGCGGACCTCCTTTAGAGCCAGGCTTGTCGAGTCTGTGGCCTCCGACAAGCAACTCACCGGCTCTAGCATCTAGCATGATTGCCAACAGTGCCCCCGCCGTGGAGCTTTCTTCTTTTCCGGCTTCCTACCCGACTGCCACCCGGTCGCGGTCTCCAGTGGCCAGTTCGTCCGGCTCTCGAAGGCCAGCTGAGCAGCACAGACACGAGGGAACGCAGTCTGTTTTCTCCTTTTTCTGCGTCTGCGCCCCAGGCCTGGAAGGGCTTCTTCGTAGAGAGCTTGAGTGTCTTCGGCTCCCCGGTGTTCCCTCGTATTCTTCTTTTCCCTCGACTTTCGACACTGGTGAAGCGTTAGCGCAGCAGGTTCACCAAGAGCACAGAGCGGCAGCGGTGGCGGCAAGTTGTTTCTCTATAGTACCCGGAACCACGCTCTCTAAGGGATTCACTGTAGGAGGCGGCGTGGAAGTCAGAGGAACTCTTGAGGCACTCTGGAATATATGCATGCGGAGCCGAATTATAGATGCTGTCCGCGTTTGCGTAGGCGACCCATTTGTGGCACGCCGCGAAGGCACGTTTTTTCGACACCTATGCGCCTTGCCTTGGAGGGATTTTGTGCCTCTTGTAGCCGACCTTGGAGAACCTTCAGTGACTGTCCGAGTGCGGCGATCAAGACTGCGCAACACGGGGATGCTGAGGGAAATGGTTGCCGCTGCACTGAAGGAAAACAAAAGGAAGGTCATTCATGACACGAAGCGAGACAGTCTGCCGCTGCACATGAAAGGACGAGGAGGTCAGTCCGGTGGTCAGATCCACACCTTGCTCGCATTTGCATGTTGTGGAGGCTTTTTCTGGGACCTGCCTTGTTCATCCAGTGCTCTTTGAGTTTCGGAAGAACGTAGCTTTCCGTGCCGCTCGCGATGTTTCCTGTTGTGAGACATTTCTTCTTCTGGAGCCTACATAAGACTGTGGTGGGGCTGCGGGCGCAGAGGGCGTAAACCTGTATGTATATCAATACATGGCCCGTCGCACTCTCGTTTGCATTGAAAAGGTGGTCCGCAATGGTCACGGACTGGTATCACGCAGCAGACTGACCGGTCTCGTGCCATCAATGAAGACCGAGATGACTCTGCTACGTACTCGCGAGGAATCCGTGCATAGCTGCCGTCAACGTCTGCTGCGAGTATCGTTAGGTAACCCAAGTAGACCTAAGTTGGCCTGATGCATTGGAAAGGAACGTCTGCGTCTACGTTCAGGACGGACATCCAAAAATATGTATACCTTTTCCCAAATCTCGCTTTCTTTGTTTTGCTCAGTGGTAGTAGCTGGTCCAGCAGTGCAGATCACGGTGAACAACGACACATGCAAGGTATGTGAGGAGGTTTTGACGACACTCCGATTTGTGTGACGCCGGGAGAAAGTGTCTTCGCAGGAATGCCGTGGTGGTGAAGGAAGGGCAGTCAGCATCTCCAGGAGTTCATGCAGCCGGAGTGCGCTGACGGGCAAAAACAAACTCTTCGATTGGCTGCTTACCGCTGCACCTTGATCTGCGGATGGTGTTTGCCTCAGTGCCCCGTAGTCCTTCTGCAAGTGGCGGATGCTTCGATGTGCTGTGCTCGAAAGGAATTACCGGGTCACAAGTCGGTGTGCACGTGCTCCTGGGTGGGCATGCTGCTGACTGGATCGACGTGATCACGTGACCTATGTTTCTTCAAAAACAGGGCTCAGTGCTCTTTTTATGCAGAGGGACTGAAGGAGGCAAAGCTCCTCAGGTTACAGGAAGTAATTCTCGGCCACTCTGAGGGGGAACGTACTTTTGCAGGATTCACGTGAATCTCCGCATGCTGTAGTCGCAATCTGGAGGACGCCGTACCGTCCGGACACCTATACAGTGCCACTTCTCAGTTTTCACTTCGGGATTCCAGCATTGCCCTCACTCTTCCTGCTTGCAGGTGTGCCTCGACGCAGGCGGAGAGGTAGGCAAGAGGCTGTGGCGTGTCAGTGGCGAGACAGTGGCGCTGAAGGAGACTCTGGCTGCGGCAGTCGTGTACAGGACACCGTTTCTCAATCTTCTTCACGAGAATAGAGGGTGAGCTGTTGGCGCTGTTGCAAATAAATAGAGGACGGCGTGACTGCGTGCTGGAATCTTCGGAACGAATTTTTCTCGTTCGCTCCCAAGCAAGCCTGAGGTTGTCTCTTCGTAGAGTGCAGCTCCTTCCGGCTCTTTCCCGGCAGTGATTCACCCCAACAGACAGACTGGCAGGGACAGCTGATGCACTTGAAGTCGCCGCCACGCTCTGGATTTATCCGAGCGGGGAAGCTGCAGGGTTTCTCAAAGCACTCGCGTAGATGTCTCGGGCCGACAACTTCCGCGTAGCGGAGAGCACGTTTCCACGCAGATCCGCCTTGCTGGCTGTCGTTTGTTGACGACGCTCCGATCCTTGAACCGCTAGACCTGTTAACTGTTGTACCTGCGAAGGGCTGCTCCCCTAGTAGTGGCTCTGTTCTATGGTCACACCAGGCTTTTCGTCTGGGATCCGTTCTGTCGCACGGGGTCTATCTTGCTGGAGCTCCTCGGCATCGCTGCTGGCCATCCGGCCAACACGCCCCGTCGCCGACATCCTTTCTTTGATGTAAGTCGAGGGAAGTGCTATGGAACCTTTCGCTTGTCTAGTGCGGCAGCGGAGGCTCGTGTAGTGGAGTCGCCTGATAAAGCTGCGTCCCTCACAGGTGGAGCCTGCCTCGAAGCACGTGGCACTGCAGTCCGCGTGGAGTGAACTGCATTCTCTGAAGTGGAGGCGTATATCATGGCCTCCTGGCCAAGCGTATTGTTTGCGTATTTCACGGTGCTGCTTTACACGCGGGCTAAGTAAAGCAGCTGCTCACAGTTCGGCTGCGGCGTTGCTGAGTGCGTGCCCTAGCTGCAGGATCACTCGCGACTGCATGTCTATCCATGCCACTGTATGCATAGCCACTGGAAGGAAAGAGAGATAGATTCAGCCACGTCCTGGTGTGCGCGTTTCGGATTGAGGTCGTAGGAGGTCCCAAGAGGGCGGTGGTGCATGGCAGAAGGTAAACGAAGTTGCCTCCGGGTCGGCTGCTCTCCCTTGCTTCGCAGTTCCCCATTCACTCGCCGTCACGATTCGCGGCCTTCATGGACTGCTTGAAGCTCGAGTGAGCGTGGCACGCAGGTGGCCCTGCATGTCGCACCAACGCCGATGCGACAAGGAGAGATTTTCCTCCCATACTGAGCATAACAAGCAGATCTGCCCCTTCTCACAGGCTTCTGACGCGGGGTTCAATCAGCAGTCTGGGTGCGGCTTAGACCAGCCGTCAGCAGCATCGCCGGTCCAAGCATCAAAGACCCTGCCAGCAAGTGTGTCCCCGTGTATTTTCTTTGCAGGCCTCATCCGTGTCTACGCCGGTTGACACTTTTTGGCACGGATATTGATCCCGAACAGATAAGGGTAGGTCATGCGCTGGGTCTCGAGGTAACTCAGTGTCCAGTGTCGAAGCAATATCTTCGAGGTGGTCAACCTGGCTTTCGAATTCTGCACTGGTCGATGAGGAACCGAGGAAAACTCTCCGGCCTTACTTCCCGGGGTGGCACTGGCGAGATCCGACATTTGACCAGTTCATACTGCGAACGAAACATTCAGATCCCTCGCAAGCAGGCAACGTAGCCAATGGACGTGTTCCAGGTGCCGCTGCGCTGCACAGGATATCCTATGTTTGCTTGCAGCGGGCCACAAGCAACTTGGAAGCCTTTTACGACAGAATGCCGCGGAGTGCTTCTTGCCTGTCAGCCGGTACGGATACGTCTGCCGTGCACGTAGTTGGTCTCACCGGTGTGATGCTTTTCACGACTCTTTTGCGGCGAGCCAAGGGAACGCCTCGTACTTCTTCTTGTCTCTGTGCTAACCAGGTCATGCTATACAGCTCCCGTGCAAAGTGCAGTTTGCTGAGACCAGTTTTCTTGAGGTGAGAGGGTGTACGCGGGTCTCGGTGCCGCTCGCTGGTGATCTGCCACAGTGCTAGCAACCAGTGGTCCCTGTCCAGCGTCCCGGTAAGCCCTAATGCCCAGCCTGTAGATGTTGCGCTGCGTGCACCCTCCTGACAGGCAGCAAGATGCATTCCACCACGCACCCTCATCATCACAAGCCTTCCGAGCAGCCGCAAGCAGGCTAAGAGCCACGTGCATTGCTTGTACCGGGACTTCAGAAGGTTGATCGCTTCTCGTGACGACTGGGCGGGGGTGTACGTTTTATCGGGTAAGTCTGACAAGCAAGCAAATATCATCGTTTTCCTACTCAGCAATTACCCGGGACGGTAACACAATCGTGCTTTGCAGCGATGCAGTAGGATGTCCTTCGATTCGGGCACTGCGTGCAGCGCGTGGAGCGCTCAAATCAGGAGGCCCGGCTTGGCGTCCCGTCTCACGGTGTTCAGATGGAGGAGTAGAATTGGAACTTCTCAGATACGTCGGAGAGAAGTGCGATGGCGGCGAACTGTCACCTACGGCGACTTGATGACGCCTCGCAGCCCGGGGCGGGCGGCTCTGCTGGGGGATAAACGGACAAACCAGGAAAGCGGAGCTCTTGCAGTACCTGACCTCACATTGAGCACTCGAGTGCCCGCGGTCTGACGAGCTCCGGTAAAAGCCCTTCTTTGCAGCGATTCCTTAAACTCTGTGATAGCGTAGGCGGCTCGGATGCTCACGAAACTGAGAGGTGCTTTGCGATCTGAAGCTTTCTCTTTTTCACGAGCGCGAGAGTTTGTTGACACAGGCTGGCACGTAACGAGTTCAAAGCGCACGGATGGACAACAGTGGAGAATTGAGGTGATATTTTTTCCAGGCGGCGGAAACCCGGACGTATAAAGTGCAGCACATCAAGAACCGGCACGCCGTCCGTTGCAATACCATTGCAAGCGACGGCGCGACGCCAAAACCAACACTAGCCCATGGCTAGATCACCCTCATTTCTGTGCTCTGCGTATCTCGCCTCAACAGCTGCAGATACCTCGTGAGAGCTTCCGACTCATACTCCGCTATATTGTCCTGGGCACGCCACCAATGGAAGGGGCAATCAACTTTTTTTGTCCTTCAGACCTACCGAGTTGATGGCGCCGTCCCAGGTGATGTCCGTCGCTGCGCGAACCCAGCTCATGACGACTGTAGCGCAAATTGCATCGAGGGCCTCAAAGAGAATCTGCAGTGCTTGACACAGTAACACGTCCAGGGAACAGGGCTCCGCCTCTTCCTCACCGTAAACATGGGGACACACACAAGGAACGTGGCCACGACAACGGGAAGCACGCTCTCCAGTCCTTTCATTCCCTGTCGCGATGCTGATGGAATAAAAGCCCGACCTTGCGCTACTGGAACGCAATTACCCGAGGGCCGAACGCCGGGAGCCACAGCGCTGCCGCCCACGATAAGCTGACAACGATGAAAAGCTGAAGTTTGCTCATGGGCAGATGGGCCGACGCTGCTGTCGGGCGTCGGGCCTCACCAAGGTAGACAGGACATTTAGAGTAAATGCCGGTCTGAAGCACTTGCTTCGTTTGAACCCAAGAAGGTATGGTGGCAGAATGACACTCACGTTATCATTTCCTGGAGAGCATACTTTCTCGTCATTTGGTGGTCGTCCACTATAACGTCCGCAATGTCCTGTCAACCGATGAATTGCTAAAATTCAAACTACGCGGTGTTTTCTAGGCGTACAGCATATCCAGCCAGTGTGCAGTCCAAGTACGACAAGTTTTTCTCCGCGAGTTCGAAGTGTAGAAGATTACTGTAGAAAAGTCCTGACGACCCTACATAGAGGCCTCACAAAGAGGGGCCACTCCTGAGGGCAGCTCACTGCAGTCGTCCAGGGGAGAGAGAACGCGCCGCAGAGTCTTCGCTGCTGTATTCTTTCCATGTGCAGCAGAATCCTCTGCTGCGAGCATCTGCATGATTGTTGAGGGGACCCGGCACACGCCAGAGAACGCCGCTGGATAATGTCCGGTGTTGAGATGAATATACAGCGCGCTTTGCTACTGCCGCCCTACCCGCGAAACCGATGGCCGGCGCTCTCAGCAGTGCATCAGGTAAAGAGGCAACAAGCCCTCCACACTGCGGCTGACGGCGACCGTGGACAGGCACTCGAGTAAACCTGCCGGGCCCGTACGAACAGGTGGTCAATTGTGAGACTGAAGCCTGCGTTCGCAAGTCACTTACCAATCTCGGGTACATTTTGCACACAAAAATTTCAGAGTGGAAATGACTGTCGGTGACAGATCTTGTTACGCAGCTGTCTCAGGATCAGACGTAGAGTACGCACTTGTCTCGGTCTGGAGAAGGTAGCAAGTCAGGACTACGATCAGGGCAGGGACCCGCCAGGGTGGCGCTCGAAACTCAGTTTCCACTCCCAGAATGGCACCGGGAACGCTTGGCGCGTAAAGCGGTCTGGGGATTGGGCGGCCAGTAGTCAAGAGGGTGGCGCAAACCCATATGTTCCAGATGGAGAATATCCCCGCAGCCACCATGCACGCAACCACAAGTACCAGAAGGTCCGGCATCTCAAAAAGCGCTTCAATTCCGGTCAGGGCAAGCAACCGGGCTCTGCGATCAGTGTTGCTTAGAGTTTTCTGAGTGTCCAGGGACTGCCCTACCTCGCGTACGACTTTTTGAGTAGGAAGGGCATCAAGCCGAAAGAGATTGGGAGCTTAATCTGCGTCGAGAAGAAGTTTCTCCGGCTAGGCACGCTTTGTCTTGACAACTTACCATAAATCCCGTTAGCGCGCAACACAGCACGCTCTCGGTCGACAAGGAAGCTCCGCCAGTGTTGACTGTCAACGCAAGGAAGAGAACGGACATCAGAAACGGCATGTAATCGATGAAGGTAGCACTTGAGGAGCCGGATTGAGTCGCGGAGACAATTCTGAGGAGTCCCCACGTCAGGAACACTGCAACGAAGACGAGGGCGAAGATGAGCTCCGTGGCTTTTGCGATGTCCCGGAAAGCACTGTGGAGGAGACTCCGCTGCGACCGAATGGCTCCGACGACATCAGTGGCATTGATTGCAGTCTGGAAGCAGTACTCTCCGTGGACCTGAAAGTGCGTTGCATGGCTCCTGATAAGCGTCGACCAGTTTTCGTGGCAATCGCGTACGAGCTGAGAAGGCAACTGACGGTACTCGGTCAGTCCGCCAAGTCTCTCTGGCAGTTTGAACGTCTTTTCCGACTTCTCTGTAGTTACTCAGAACGATGATCACGAACGGCAGAACGACCTCATCGCGGCTCACCGCTCGGGCATTCATCCACACAGACAGGAAGAGCCATGTTCTCGATGTCGGGATAGTATAAAAAGAGGCGGTGTTCGCCTGCAACAGAAGCGCCACAGTGGTCAGCTGGTGTACCAAAAGAGCTAAGCACTCTCTGAATAGGCATCGAGATTCTGTGCTAGCTTACCATTCAGGTCATACGGGGCGAGCCTCTGAACATTGCCTTGGTGAACGGCATAGAAAGTGATGACAACGCCGAGGAACGAGAGAAGCGTCGTCCCGACCCCGAAAACTACGTCAGATCGGGGCTTGCACGCCATGCTGTGTTCGCTTGATAAGGTGGTGCAGAAAAGCCTGTCTTTTTTACAGAGAAACCTATGCGCTAGCGACTGCGGGGAAACGCAGTCTAGTTATCCAATTCTGCCGCCGCTCGATCCGTGGTCTTGCAAAGGTGCCGGGACAGTGGGTCGGGAGGTGTATCAACTGCCGAGAATGTCGGTTAACAGCTGCCATGATTTTCGGACATGGCAGATTTGTGGGCCTATGTGTGTCAGTCAAGGCTTACATGCCAGATGATACTGAGTTTCTGTCGGCAACTTAAAGCAGTGTCCTACTGGTCTCCCCTTCGTCGTGAACCATTTTCACCCGGAGTGCAGACA
>NW_027153362.1:0-218 GCF_002600585.1 Cystoisospora suis
GCCCTTCCTGGGCGCTCCCTTCGCTTGGGAGGGGATAGCTTCGTGGACGCGTCGAATCTGCGTCTTTCCGCCCCTCTTGCACCAACGCTTGGTGCCCTACTTGTGCTCGGTGGACCCCTTGGCTCTCTCTGGGATCCCTCTCCTGCCTGCCTCCCTGTACTTTCAGGGGCTCTATGCCGGCGCTTTGCACGCGCCTTTGGATGGCAAAAATGGCGGGC
>NW_027153362.1:609-965 GCF_002600585.1 Cystoisospora suis
CTTGGTGCCTCTCCTGTGCTTCTTGCGTGCCGTGCGATCGACTCCTGGCCGCTTGGCCTTCTGAATTCTTTGAGTCTCAAGGCTCCTGGCGCTCCGTGCGCCTTCTGCCGCTCCTGTGGCGTCCCCTGCCACGTTCTGGCCGGCCCAGTTGCGTTTGGCGGCCTCGCACTTGGTACGCAGCTCTTCGGGTAGCGTCCCGCAGCTCTGCACGTTCATCACAAACGGCACTTCCACGGCATTGCTAGGGTAGATTAGCACGTTCGGCACCTTACTGCACTCACTAGGGCTTCTGGCCTCTGCCCTGGCACTTAAAACGGTCGCGCCTGGGCGCTGCTCGATCGTCTTAGAGTACTTCA